>NW_004567128.1:5193908-5203821 GCF_000260355.1 Condylura cristata
CCCCAGTTCTGTATGTACAAATAAATAAATCTTTAAAAAAAAAAAAAGTTTCAATAGGTCCCCCACCTCATTATTTCTTGAGTGTTAGGCTTTTTGTTTTGTTTTGTTTTGTTTTGCCTCCTTCCTCCTACCTATGAAGTAGTCTTCTGCTTACCATCCCCACTAATAGTGCACTTGGTTAGGCTAAGAAACTGAACTTTCTGTCTTAGCCCCTTCCAGCCACCTGGTACCATTAGATGCCTTTTGCACATGCCCAGCTGGTTTTTTTTTTTTTTTTTCCTAGAACAAGTCCTATAGTGATGAGGCCCTCTGCTTAAAAAGCTTCAATTTCTTTACTACTTTATTAAATGTGTACCTCTAAGTGTGGGCCAGGCAGTCACTGGTTACTAAGCTTAAAATACAACAATGAAGGGCCCTCCCTGGTGGTGCAGCAGGTTAGAGCATAGAACTAAGAAGCTAAAGCCACTTCAGCATGAGTTCAATCCCCACTCCAGAGGTGATCCACATGGCAAAGCAGACCTCTCTTGGCCTTCCCACTGTTCCCTTCAGCAGTGTACTTCATTGATCTGCCTGTTCTGCTCCCCACTCTGTCTCTGGTGAGTCCTCTCGCTGCCCCTGCACCTCTACCCTGTACCCCAGTTCTGTATGCATAAATAAATAAATCTTAAAAAAAAAACCAAACCAACAATTTAGACTTGAAATCTTCCACCAGGTTTGTACAGCATATGGGGGCTGTGGGGAAGCACATAGTTTATAATCAGCACCCCATGACAGTGGAATAAATACTTCAAAGGGTAAAGGCCAGGGCACTGTGGGGATGCAGAAGAGAGTACCTAACTCAGAGTTTTGGTGGTCATGATGGCTGGTGAGTAAGAGAAGGTCTCTTGGAGGACACACATTTAGGCCAAGATTGAAAGAAAAAGGTGGAGGGAAGCTTTAGCCTCCCCCCACTTTAGTGATAACACTTTAGTGAAAGTGTTATCAGAGAGAAGAGCCATCGTAAAGACAAAGAGAGGGATATATGACAGTCTTAGGGACCTGGTCAGAGTGCACCTGAGTAAGGATGAGTCTGCAGAGATAGGAGAACTGGAGTACTCAACCAAGCTTAAAAACATTGGACCTTTATATGTAAGGACACTGGGGGATGTTGAAGGATTTTAAGCTGGGGCAGTACCATTACTGGATTTGTGTTTTAGAATTTCAGAAAGATCACTCTAGATAAAATGTGATTAATGGCAGGATAGATTATAGTTAAGAGTTTAGTTGTAAATAAAAGAAACTGTTCTGATAAAAACAGAACTTGTCTAAACATGATTAGAAGAGCAAAAATCTAAGCTAAGTTTCCAGAACAACCTTCCAGAGATGCACAGCAGAACTTGATTGCCAGGAAGCTGCTGTGTCTGACATGATCAGTGAACTGGAGCTGTCTTCATCACTGCTTGTTTCAGGACTGTGCCTCATCTTTGGTGGTCAGAAGTCAGGAAACTGCTCCCAGCAAAAGGGACACTGGGTCCTGCCTCTCTTTGCCAGAATCTCGACATGGACCCCTTTATAACATCTCTGCAGCTCAGTGCTGCCATGCTGCATTGTCAACAGAAATAAGAGGCAATGACCTTACTTCACAATATGCCACTTGCCCTGCCAAATTATTCATGAGAGCACCTGCTTATTGGAACTTGCATCACAACTAGAAACCTTACTATGGGGTATAGTTCTTGGGTGTTGGAAGGTAGACTAGAAGAGGTTAGGTTGGATATTGAACAGGCAGATCCACAATGCCTGTGACGAGGTCAAGATTGGAGGCCTAAAGGAAAACTGGAATGTTGTTGAATAATTCCCTTGAGAGGTTAAGGTAGGTACCAAGTAATAGAGAAGATCTATTGGAGAGAGTTTAGGAGGTAAAGACTCATTGATGCATGTTGCTTTGAAGTGGGACAATGGGAGTGGGTGTAAAGTCAAAGATGACATGGTGGTAATTCTCTGAGAGAGGGAACTCAGGAAGGTAGTTAGGTAGAGAACCTAACTCATTTTTTCTTTTTTAAAGATTTATTTATTTATGCATATAGAGCTAGGGTACTGGCCAGAGGTACAGGGGCTGTGAAAGGATTCACCAGAGACAGAGTGGGGAGCAGAATAGGCAGATTGACGAAGTACACTGCTGAGGGGAACAGCAGGCGGTCAGGAGAGGTCTGCATGCCATATGGATCACCTCCCGGTGGGGGATCAAACTCGTACTGAAGCAACTGTGGCTAGCTTGCAGTGCTGTGTCCTAACCCGCTGCGCCAGCAAGGAGGGCCCCTAACTCATTTTTCAGTCTCCAAAGTCAGATCTCTGTCAGGCCTCCAAACAGGCAGTGGGTATATTTGATGCAAGCCTGCAGCTCAGGAGTGAGGTTAGGGCTGAAGCGAGAGACTTGTGAGTCATCAGCATAGAGCTGGTAAATAAAGCTGAGTAGGAGGATGAAATAACTCCAGAAGAATGTATACAGTAGTAATTTTTTTAAAAAATATACTGTGAAATACAGAATTATAAGATGGCCTCTGTGATATTTGCAGAGTAACCTGGTGTTACTCTGTGCTTATGTTAGGTTGCCTGGCCATGGCAATTTGCAGGTGTGATTAAGGTTACTAATCAGTTCATCTTCAAATAGATTATCCAAGTGGACTTGGATACTTAATTATACAACACTCTTTAAAAAAGAGAGTGTTCCCTGGCTTGTACAAGAACTCAGATTGGAAGCATAAGAAGGAGTCAGTGAGAAGAAATTATTCACTGCTGAGATGGAGGGGTCTGTGTGGAAGGGCCTGCAAGTGACCTCTGAGGTGAGAGTAAACTTAGCTGACAGCCAACAAAACCCAGGGACCTCCATCCAGCAACCACAAGGAACTGCAGTGGACAAAAACTCGAATGAGCTTGGAAGAGATGTGCTCCAGATAAGAACACAGACCCAACCAAAACCTTGACTTTAATCTGATGAGACCCAAGCGAAGAACCCAGCTAACCTGTGACTGGACTTTTAAGCCATACAAACTGAAAGATAATAAATAGATGTTGTTTTAAACTCTTCAGTTTGCATTAATTTCCTGCACATTAATAGATCACTTACACAAATACCCAGGACACAACTCAAGAATACTGACTTTTAGGGGCAGATGGGGAAAGCCTAAAAGAAGACTGAGAAGAGTTGGTCAAGAACATGAGAGGATCCAGAAGTATGTAGAGCTGTGAAGTTCTTCAAGTACATAGAGATGAGAAGATAAGAAGAAATTTATCATGTGGGCCAAATATTGTTGAGAATTCAAGTAGGAACAGAAGGGGCTCACTGGATTCAAAAAGCCTTCTGAGTGAAGTGTTGTATGGAAATGTTCACTGCTGCACATGGGGGAGAAAGTGTACAGGAATAGTGAAGACAGCGTCAGTAAGTTGTATTTCAAGTGGAGGAAAAAGAGGTAGCTGGAGAGGGGGACGTGGCATCAAGTTCGATGCTGTTTTTAAGAAGGGAGTGACATGCTGATGGGTAGCAATTAGTAGAGAGGGGACACTTAATATATGGGAGAAGGGAGTAAACACTCCTTTCTACAGATGTTGTGCAACTGTTCTGGGCCAGGTAGGTTCACTGTTGGCTCTTACAGACCAAAAGAGAATTTTGGAGCTCTTGGTGGATTTTTACAGGCTTTATGCTGAATCAGGCAAGAGAAGAGGCATTTTTTCCATTTTTCTCAGAGCGACTGAGTGGTGAGAGAGGAAGAAGCAAGCCTGCATGCAGTAAAGAAGCATTCTTTCTGTGTGACCTGGCAGAGTAGGTTATGTTGTCTGCTGGGAGTGCAGAGGGAAATGGAGGTGCAAATAGGTTGAGAAGTGTGAAGCAGATTATCTTGGATTTGCCTTCTGTGGCTATTCCATACAGGCGGAAGCACACAGCATGTTTTCTGTTGGACCTCCTGTCCTCCACTTTGTGTGGTGTTGCCAAGATTCATTCATATAATAGCATTGCTCAGGACTTCATTTTGGAGCATGATTTTAATGGGTGGGAGGAGCTGAGGGGAGGGTGTGAGGCAGATACTTCCCTTGGACACCAAGTCAGGTGTGGCCCTTAACACTCAGTGTTGAAATTGTCCTAAGTACCCCTCTTTCTAGGGACTATCTAGAATAAGTCAATATTATGTACGAATCCTTTGTCCCCTTCCTGGCCCCAGTAGTAGCTATAACCGAAAGCCATGCTTAATTATAAAAACTGACTCAGTCATTGTTGCGTCACGTTAAATACTTGCCTAAGAAATACATTCATCTTGTAGAGGAGATAATGAGCAAAACTGGCAATGCCCTAATAAGCTCTAAATTAAGCATACATAATGTTGAACAAAATATAAGAATCAGCAAAAAATTTTTCTACTTATTGATCATTAGTGTTAATGAGAACAGCAGCAAGTAGCTTTGTTCCTATTCATTTAGAAAGTATAAAAACAAGGTAAGCAAACAATTAGGAAGGTTAATGCAGGGATTTCATTTTCATCCTGATAATGGAATAATTTATTTCCTAGCCTATTGACCTCAGAAGCCCTGGATGGCTTCATCTTCTCTGGTCTTTGGCCAATTTTCAACCATGTTATGGTAGCAGAAATGAAAATGGGGATCAGGGCCTACTGAAAGCAGTAAAACTGAGCAACTAGGTCTGACTCCAGGGAACAGCAAGTCACAAATACACATGAGGGACTGTTGCTTGTGTGAAAGGACTGGCGCCTCAAACTAACGTCAGTGGGCGGTAATCCAAGAGACTGAAGGTGCTGGTGACAGGCCTGAGTCTCTGAGGAGCTCAGATTGCGAAAGGCCTGGGGAGGAGATTGCACCCAAAGGCTCATACCCCAAGAACAGCACAGACCTGTAACACTGCTGCGGGAAAGACCATCTGGAGTGTGTGAGGCTTGCTCAAGGGTTTTGAATGTGAAGGTCCCTGCTGGAGTGGAGTGCCTTTTGTTTTTCCAGTGCTCCATTCTTCTGGGGCCTCTTCCCTCCCCTGCCACCACTGCTCTTTTTCCAAGGATGCAAAATTAAAAAAAAAAAGTGTATCTTAAACCTTGCATAAATCATATCTGAGAATAGGAAAACAGGTTTCAAAAGAGTTCCTTAAAATATCATCTGCTGTCTATGGGGAGTGGAAGAGTTTCCAGAAAATAGGAGATGGGCAAGTAGCCCAGTTTTCCAAAAGGGGAGAAGGAAGGTGTGGAGAATATTAATTGGGATTGCAGTATCATTTCTCTATTAAGAATATGAAATGAGTGGTATGTGAACTCAGAGAAGAGGTGATCCTGAGAGAAACCAGCTGAATTGACTAGGAAAAGACAGTATGACAGAGAGACTGTGGTTTCTTTGTGCTATGTTCATTAGACAAATAGACCAAAGGAATCCCATGGACATAGATTCTGTATTTCTGCCAGGCATTTTTATTTTTTAAAAGGTTTATTTTATTTATGCATACAAGAGCTGGGTTGTGGGGGGTGACAGGATTCACTAGAGACAAGAGGGGAGAGAAGAATCGGTGGATTTACTGAAATACACTGCTGAGGGGAGCAGCTGGTGAAAGAGGAGAGGTCTGTTGCGCCATGTGGGTCACTCCTGGGCCAGGCATTGAACTCGTGCTGCATTGACTGGCCACAGCTTGATTAGTGTTGAAACTTAAGCCCTTGTACCACCCAGGCAGCCATCTGCCAAGCATTTTTCAAAGACCTTCATGGTATTCTTATGGAAAGGATAAGATGATTTAACAGCAAAATCACTTTATTCCATGAATGCTGATTAACAGATCTATCTTTGTGAAATCTGGCAAATTTTGTCCAAGGTCTATATTGAACAAAACAATTCTCACCTCCCCTTTTTATTTTTAATTTTTAAAAAGACACATTTATTAGGAAAAGGATAAAAAGAAAAGAAAGAGAGAGGGGCACCTGCATAGTCAGAGGTAGGGAGAGCTGCCTCATTGTCCTTTTTTTTTTTTTTGAGATTTCTTTATTTATGCATACAGAACTGGGGTACAGGTCAGAGGCATAGGGGTGGAGAGAGGATTCACCAGAGACAGAGTGGGGAGCAGAACAGGCCAACTAAGTAAGTACACTGCTGAGGGGAGCAGTGGGGGGGGGGCAGGAGAGGTCTGCTGTGCCTTGTGGGTCACCACTGGGGTAGGGATCGAACTTGTGCGGAAGTGGCTTTAGCTTCTTAGTGCTGTGCTTTAACCCCATGTGCCATCAGGGAGGGCCCCCTCATTGTCCTTTTTAAGTAACCTGGATGCTGGCTGAGTGGGCTTGACTATCAATACATGGAGAACAAGAAGGTGGAAGGGAATGTAAATTAATCAGGTGACAAAATAGTTTCCCAACTAATAGTAACCTGGGGATGATGTCTCGCCTAGCATCATTTGGGATAGAGCAGAATGTGTAGATAAATGCATGAATAGATGGTCATCTCTACTTGAATGGGACAAATTTCAGCGTTCTGTCCTTGGAACCAAAGTTAAGAATGGGGAAAACTTGTTAAGTGGTAGCACTGATGTGATTCTGATGAGATGGTGAGTCCAGCAAGAGGGTGGATGACCCTGAGAAAAGCCACAGCAGAGCTCCCCTTTCAGCGGCATATGTGAGTTTGCCACTGAGACAAAAGGGTTTGCTTGTATCCAAAAAGGTTAGGTTTATTAAAGCAGAAAGAAGACCCTTGCATAGACAGGCAGGCAGAGAGAGCTGCATTTTGCCAAGGCAGAAATTGTACTGCTAAGTGTTCTTTGGGAGAGGGGTTCATTCCTTTGTGGAGTTGTTAACTGTTATTAGATGAATTACTTCTAGTGTGTAACTAGTGTGTAACTGGGTTTGTAAGGACCAGTGATGCTCTATTCTGGCCCTCCTGTCCTCCCCACCTCTGCTTTGATCCCTGATACTTCCTCTAACAGTCTGCTTTCTCTATAGCAATCTGCGTTTACTCATTTCTATAGCTGTTTTAACAACTATGTTTATCATTTCTATCCCCACCACCAGTTTCTGGTCTTGTGACACCTCCATGTTCAAAGTTTCTATTCCAAACCACGTTGGCATGGAGGGAAAAAAAACTTGGGGATTTTAGTGGCTTGAAGCCAGTAAGGGCCAAGAGCATGATGAAGCTACAAAACAAAAGAAAAATCCCCAAAGAAATCTTGTTGTTTAAATGGAAATACAGTATTCTGAATTTCCTGTGCTTCTGATAATCAATCTTACCATATTCTGATTTATTATGTTAGATTCTGGGAAGCATACATCATGGAGGACAGACCAACTTCAACTCCTTTGGAGGAGTCATATCACATAGTGTTATAAATCATGATGTGTGAACAAGTTAACTCAGGGAATAAAATATTTAGGGCAAAGGACCGGTCTTGTACAGCATTTAAAGAGATGGGATGTATGACAAAAATTCTGTTTCGTTCCAAGAAGACACCAAAGATCAATGGACAGAACTTAGAGTGTAGATTTCACATAAAACATGGACAAGTGCTGCTAGTAATTAGGAACCTGGAATTGAAGTGGGTGAGCTCCCGGTTGTTGGAAATATTCAAACAAATGACATGGTGGAGGGGTCCCCTGTGCTACATGAAGGCTGCACTTTCAGACCTCAAGCCACCTTTCAATTCAGAGATCCTGAAAGCCACTTCAAGTTGTTTTGGGATCTGTAGGGTGTGTGTATGCCTGCGTGTGTGGGGGTGAGGGTGGGGAGGCTGAGGCTGTTTCTCTCCACCCTAAACAGAAATATAAGTGTTTTCATGAGTTTTATGTCAGAAGTCTAGAATAGTCGGGCAAATATGGGATAGCAGGGTAGTTTCTAGAATTTCCTCCATCATGCATAACATACAAGCACTCCAAAAGAGACTTTTCTGGAAGCTTCTCCATGTTTCTTGTGGAGAGTCTGTCTTCTGTTATACTTCATTTACATTCATGATTTATTGAATTGAGAATTCTCTCTTCTTAAATAAATTCCTGTCCTTGAGCTGTTTTCTTTTTCTGGTGGATATTTGTGGTAATTTAAGGATGGAGAATAATGTGTGTTTACAACTGCTTAACCTACTACTTCCTTACTGTGATTTCCATCATTAAAAATTTACTTTAAGGGCCCTCTCTGGTGGCGCAGCGGGTTAAAGCACAGCACAAAGAAGCTTAAACCACTTCCGCATGAGTTCGATCCCCGCCTGCCCCGGAGGTGACCACATGGCGTGGCAGACCTCTCCTGATCTGCCTGTTCTGCTCCCCACTCTGTCCCTGGTGAATCCTCTCACCCTCCGCATCTCTGGCTTGTACCCCAGTTCTGTATGAATAAATAAATCTTTAAAAAAAATTTACTTTAAGTGGAAATATGCACCTCACTCTCATCCTGTGTTTTGGGAGGTGCTTGGTATTTGCCTGAGAAGAGCTTGAGGGCACCACACACAACAGGGCTTGTCCAAGTCGGGCAGCCCCAGGCTTTCCCCTTAACTCTGCTGCTTTGCTTAGCTTAGCTTGTTGGGTCTCGCAGCACTTCAGTTTCCTTATCTGTTAAGCAAGGTGGATAGTCTGTCTTTCTGAAGGTTATTTTAAACATGAAATAAAGCAAAACACCAAGGATCTACCCTAATGCCTAGTATAGAGTAGATGTACAGTGGAGTGTGAATATTATCATTAATTCCTTATACACTAACTTCCTAGCAGTTCTCAGCTCTCTTTAAATGAACATATCAATGTTAGTTGTTTAACACTATAATTTGTAGATTTAAAATATTTAGTAGTGGTAGTTTTGTCCCCTTATCTATTCATTAAACTACTGCATGATCCTTAACTAAAATGGCTTAACTTCATAAATACTTATAGGTTTCTTAAAAAAAAAAAAAAGAAAGAAAAGAAAAAGTGGTATGGGCCTCCCTGGTGGCACAGGGGTTAGTTTCAGTGCTATCAAGTTGTTGCCAGCCACTGGGGCACACGTTTGATCCCCAGGCAGGGAGCTGACCCACATGGCACAGCAGACCTCCCCTGTCTCACCTGCTGCTCCCCTCAGCAATGTATTTCAGTGGATCTGCCTGTTCTGCTCCCCACTCTGTCTCTGGTGATCTTCTCACCTTCTGCACCTCTGGCCTACATCCCAGTTCTTGTATGCATAAATAAATAAAAACAAATCTAAAATAAAAAGTGGTCTGATGTTAACCAATTCCAAGGCATGTGTTTATCATTAGCCTCGACTTTTTCTTTGCTATCCATTGCCTGCCTAGTCTGAAGCTGCAGTTTTCCCAAAATGCCTTGCCCAGAGAAAAGCAATTGCAGCGCTCCTGCCTGTACAGCCTAACCAAGCCCAGGGCACTCATTGTTTCCGTCCTGTGCTTGGCAGAAATTGGCCTCCTCTGTTTGATTTGAAATCATGAGTCTGTATCACAGTGAGCGGTACACTCTGCTTAATGAATCATTAGTAGAACAGAGAAAAGAACAGACTCAATTACGTGCTGGGCTGGTTAACCAGTCTTTCCCTGAACGCTGCCCTGCTCCAACCTACACTGAACAGGGAAGCTTTTGTGTAGTAACGACTCCCTGGCCTGTAGTTTTGTGTATTGAATCTAAGACCTATATTCTACATTCTTGATTGATTTTAATCTGACTCGGCAGCTTTCTTAAGTCCTATGGTCACCTGCAAACAGGAATAATAAGGGCTTTGTATAAACAGCACAGCTGCTGGGCTCCCTGCCTCACTTTCCCCCTTCTGTCTTTGTGACTGCATACTACATGGTCTACAGGTGTCAAACTGTCTGGTGGCCAGTCGGGGTGATAAACAAATAATGAAGTGAGGATGAGTGTGGCCTCTCTCCTCAGCTCCAGGGCTCCGGCACCCATCATCAAGTTCCTTGAATGAGCTGTGTCGTCCACCACCCCCCCCACCCCCC
>NW_004567128.1:5203921-5229413 GCF_000260355.1 Condylura cristata
CCCGCCCAACACCCAGTGACATGGAATGTTTGTGGAAATCTGCCTCAGCCTCCTGAAAATCTCAGGCCTTTCTCATGCTCCATGGGGGCCTTCTTGCCATTCCCCAGATCTGGGGGGTCTTCCCTGTGACCTGCTGTGGTCTTTCCACTACTAGCCCAGGGGTCCTTACAAGCAGGAATCGTGTCTTTTCATTTTCTCAATTTCAGACAGAACACAGTGCCTAGCCTATCAAGGCCACTCACGAACTTTGGTTAATTGACTGAATCTGTCAGGGGAGAGTTGAAACCCAGTTTTTATTAATTACATAAATGGTACTGAGCACCCTGATCTCCCAAGGGAGCCAGACAACCCCAAAATAAATGCATAAATATGTCAGTGAGTGAGAAGTACCAAGAGGTGAGGGACCCCCCACTACTGTAGTGTGCGTAAAGAACTGGGTTGGGAGGTGTGCATAGCATGAGGGAAGTGCCAGCAGGGCTGTACGGCTTGCTCTTTCAGAGGGCGGTCAGGGAAGGGCTCCCGGCAAAGGGATATTGAGCACAGATCTGAAGAAAGTGAGGGAACAGACCAGTAGAATCTGCAGCATAAGCTTTCCAGGAAGAGTAAAGAATGCCCGATCTTAAGTTTGGTGTGAGGAAGCATGACTCCTTTGATATCATGAGTTGGAAGACCACCACAGCTGGAGAAAAGCGAGCTAAGGGAACAAACAGTTTAAGAGGTGAGAGCAAGAAAGGAAACGAGAAAGTAGAGACAGAAGACATAGCATGCATTTGCTGTGAGTGCTGGAGTTTGTGCTTACGTGGAAATGACAGACCAGCTAAGGAAACTTACATATAAGACCCTAAATTCTTCTAGGTGAAAAGTAGACAAAAAGCCAAAGGAATAGAAAGCCATGGTGAGACACTGTTCTAATTCTGAAGGAAGCAGTACCAAAAAGAACAGTCTCGTATGCTCATTATCCCCAGGTAATTCATTAAAAAAATTCAAAGAGTGCTTGGCAAACACCTGCGCAGGAAATTAGTGAGCTGTAGAAGCTAGGAGCTTGGGGCCACTGAGATCACATCAGTCACTCAATGCCTTTTTACTTGTGCCTCCACTAATTATGTGAGGTTGGTTGATCAAAGTGGGATATGGGGGTTTCTGCAAGGTATTTGGCAAGGTCTTGGACTCTTCCTCCACTAAATGGACAGATGGACTCTGAATGGTCACCTTCTCTGATAACTTTGTTCTTTTTTATTGTTATTTCTTCTGATAAGATCTTTATAACAGAATTTCCCATTTTAACCATTTTCAAGTGCACAGTTCATTGGTATCAAGCACATTCACTTTGTGATGCAACTATCGCTATTGTCGAGTTCCAGAACTTTTTCAACACCCAGAAGGATGCCCTGTACCCATTAAGTAGTCACTTCCATTCGCCTCTCGCTCAGCCCCTGGCAGCCACGAATCTCCTTTCTGTTTCTATGAACTCACTTATTCTGGATGTTTCATGAAAGTGACATCATACACCACGTGACCTTTTTTTGTCTGACTTATTTCACTTAGCATAGCAATGCTGAAGTTCATCATATTGTGCTTGGATCAGTACTTTCTTCCTTTGCAGCTGAATAGTATTCCCGTCTATGGGTAACACTATGTTTTATTTACCCCTTCATTAGTTGATGGTAACCTGGCCTGTTCCCCCCTTTGATGATGGTGAATAGCATTGCTGTGAGCATTTGCGGACAAATGTTGGTTTGAACACCTGTTTTTCATTCTTTTGGGTGTACTTGCAGTGGAATTGCTGGGCCATATGGTAATCCGATGTTTAACCTTTTAAGAAAATGCTAAACTGTTTTCCACAGCAGCTGCACCATTTTACATTCCTACCAGCAATATATGAGGGCACCAGCATCTCCACAGCTTTCCCAACACTTTCCTGGGTTTTGTGTTTGCTTTTTTTTTTTTTCCTCTTAAATAGGCTTCCTAGGGTATTGGAATGGTACCTTGTTATGGTTTTACTTTACATCCCCCTAATGACTAAGGATGAGCATCTTCTCATGTGCTTGCTGGCCATTTCTATCTCTTTGGAGAAAGGTACACTTAAGTCTTTTGCCCACTTTTTAATTGGTTTGTTTGTCTTTTTCTGGTGCAGTTATAACAATTTTTATGTATTCCAGATATTAGTCTCTTAGCAGATATATGATTTGAAAATATTTTCTCCCATTCTGTAGGTGGGTTTTTTTTTTAACTTTACTGATAGAATCTTTTAATTCACAAAGGGTTTATAGTTTGGAGTCTAAAACATCTATTGTTTTCCTTTTTTGCTTGTGATTTTGGTGTTATGTCTAAGAATTCACTGCTAAGTCCACAGTCATGATTTACCACTGGGTTTTCTTCTAAGAGTTGTATAGTTTTAGAGACGTTGCCTCATGGTTGTTGCACGTACTCATAGAAAAGTTGGAAGGGGCGGAGAGCACCCCATCTGTCGTGCAGCAGCTGGGAGTGGAAGGCCTTGGACTTCAGGGAAAGGGCCTTCTGGTGAGGGGCCATCCTTGTGTTGCAAACTCACTAGAGAAGTTTGCTTCCCAGCCTTTAAGTCTTCAAATCTTATGGACCTTCCTGCTGGGGCTCATTAAGCACAAGCTTCCTTTCAGGGGCAGAAATAATGGCATCGAAGGAGGGTGCCTACTAATGTTAGTCAGAGGTCAGAGAAGAGCCTGTGTTAATAGGCAGTCTCCAGAAAGTAATCCAGAGCCAAATGTGCAGCTGTGAAGTGCTCAGAGCTCAGTGAGTAAGGAGTCCTAAGTCAGTGTCACAGGAGGCGAGCAGGAACTGCTTGGCTGCTTCTCTAGGCCTTTGCAAGTCTGTGTGACTTGGTCTGGGTGATAGCAGCCTGAACAGATGTTAGCTTCTGCATACACTTCTTCCTCAGGTAGGTGCTTTCTCAAAGCAATCTGACTCTGACTCTTCTGTCTCCTCCTTCCACATTGAAGGCTGCTTAGGATCCCAGCAGGCTCACCCATTAATCCAGGATAACCTGTCTTAAAGCTAGCTGATTAGTGACCTTCATTTCCTGCTGCCTGGGATGTAACATAGTCTCAGGTTCTGGGAGTTAGGATACGGACTTCTTCAGGGGCCCGTTTTTTTTCTGCCCACCACACCTTCTTTGTCTTTGGAAAGGATCTCCAGGCTGCTCCAGAAGGACCCAGGGCATGGAATTATGAGGAGCTCTACCACCCCACATTTTCCTTACATGGCAGGTGTCCTGCCCTGGACCCTTGAGCCCGAGCCTTAGCACCACCCCACTGTTCCAACTCAGCCACACGACTTACTGACTTACTGATTACCACAGGGACAATGTGTCCTTGTGCTGAGATGTTCACTCCAGGTTAGCCCTTCTGTCCTTCCAGAAGACAGCATTCGGCCCAGTGGTGCTTGCCCCATGCTGAGTGCCAGCCATTGGCCCCCAGCGCAGGGAGGAGTACTGTACACAGTACATAAGGTTGGAGTAAAGCGGCTTACCCAGGGAACTTAGAAGAGGGTCATTAAAATGTATGATAGCTATACTGAATGAGCCCTCCTGACTCTGTTTTCCATAGACAATTGTTTGGGGGCAGGCACATTAGAAGCATCAGAACTTGGTTCCAAGGAAAGGCCCCTGCTCCTCTGTACCTCTAAAGCAGTTGGAGGGGCAGGACATCCCCTACTGGGAGCCCATCATCAGGAATGAAGAGGACTTCAGTTAATGGTCTGAAGAATGGCCTTGCTAAGACCAGAATCATCCTAATCTTGAATGCAAGGCCCCTGGAATTTGCACACAATATCACCCTGCTCAGCAGAAACCTCAGAGTCCTTTCCATGAGACATTTTTTGCCAGGCTTCTGAGGGCGGTCCCTCCTAACTCTGTGCTTTCCATAGACAGTTGTTTAAGGGAAGGCTTCCCAGTAGACCAGCCCATCCCTCTCTTTTGAATTGGCCAACAGATCAGATGTTCAGGTGGCTCCTGAGTGGATGGGATACCAAATTCAGAATCAGGATTTTGAGAGAGTAAAGCAAGCCAGAAAGACAAAACTTTAACCCGATGTTTATATATATTGGCAGTTTTTTCTTTCTTTCTTACAAATGTGTCTACATACTGCAACGTTGTAAGTTCAGAGTCTGAGATGGGTCACTGTGGGAGCAGTTCAGCTTTCCTCAGACAGTTAGTACATGCCTACATATTTACATGTTATTTCTACTAATAATATATATTGATATTAAGAACAACATATCCAAGATTAATTTTAAAGTTTTATTTTTTTTCTTTCAAAGAGTAACAAAACCTAGGAAAAAAGAATGCATTGGAAGAAAAATCAATGTGAAAATTACTAGTGGAGCTCTTAGCAAGAACCCAGAGGCTACCCTAGTAGCCTACCAAGGAATGCATTAAAAGCACCTGAATTTCTTTCCAACTTCTCACAATAGATGAACGGTAACATTTTGCCCCTCTATCTCTTAACTCAGTAACCTCAAAAAACATTGGTTGCCAAACATTTTACTTCATGTGCTGATCTCTCCTCTACTTTTCAGAGCACCTTTCACTAAGTATGTTTTCCTCCATTGCTATATATATAATGCAATTAATGAATGGGGAGGGGGGTAGGGAAAGTATAATTTAGACATTAAATCAGAAGCCATATAATTCCAGAATCAACTTCCTTGATATAAATTTTTAAAGCCTCAAGATCCATCAAAATGCTTATATAATATTTTTCATCTTCAATATCATGAGAGCAGCAAAGAACAAGCCAATTACTTTCTAAAAAATTTATGGAAAAGTAAATCACAGAATTCCATTCAGTTTTTAACTGCGTATAATATTTATGAGTTCACAAATTGCAAATGAAAAACAAGAAAACGGTAATAAAAGTGATTTGTTTCCAACTGGGAAGCATGCATTAGAAAATCTGAATCTGCTCTTGCAAAGTCTTGTTCACCAGATTTTCTCCTGGGGGCCTGGACAGTTAGCATAATACTTACAGATTTTCAGATAAGGAATGCCTCCTAAGGCTTGAATTTTAACAACTGCTTTAATTTTGACAGTTTTAGCTGAAATCAAAGCACCTAACTCTTAGCCAGACCCAGAAAAAATCTGCATAGGGGGAGCTAGGAATATTAGCAACCCCCACCCCAACGCCCCACTTCCAATCACCAGCATTTATAACATTTGTATGACTTAAACTTAAATCTTTTGGCTTCCACTGTTCCTTCAGCATGCAAACAACAGTAGGAGAAAGGAAGCTGATAAATAAAACAGCTAAGAATGTTATAATTCCCATGTATTGAAGAAAAAAAACACAGTACAGCAGGCATAGTTTTAAAGTAATATTTGGTGTTTGAAAACACAAACGAGTATCCTGTGGTAAGACTTAACTGATTACCTAAAACTTTAAAGAAACTCAAAATCCTATAACAAAAATATGTGTCTATCCTGGTCAAGAGAAAAACAGAAATTGTTCCAAAACGTGGGGGAACGTTTAAGCGCTATGTCTGGCTGGATAACGACATCTTCATGAACAACACATACACAAGTCAAGTCAGAATGGGACCATTGGACAATTCAAAAATACCTAAGCTGAGTCTCCAACAGTCCTCCAGTAGGAAACACCAAATTGCAGTCTCTAGTAAATCCACCAAATTGCTGTCTCTAATAAATCTCAATAGTACCCATCTCAAATCTATTTTTTTTCTCTGTCTTAAAATTGGTATTTAATAAGTAATAAAAACAACAAAAGATAGGCCTCCCAAGATGTTCAGAACAAGCTTACCCAAGATGTGCCACTTTGGCATGTGGGTTCTTTTGAGCTGAGCTCAGAGGCTCTGCAGGCTTGTGAGAAACCACTACACCTCCCTTAACTACCTAGGGAAATGAAGATTAGGGTTCTTACCCAGTATTAGGATTTTTACTAGCTAGAACCTTTCTGTCAGTGAAATCTCTCTGCAGGTAAACAGTAATTGCAGAGCCTCTGGTCTTTGTCATATGAGTGCCCCTCTCCTTATCAGTGAGCTCTCTCCTCTCGAAGCCCTGGTCTACCCCAATCCTTAGTTCAAGATATATACCTTCGTTTTACTTCACTGGCTTTAGAATTCATATTCCAGTGGATTCTCCATACTATGTAGTTCTCTTTTTTTCTTTTTCCCTACTAATTATCTGATGTTAATTTGACTCTTGACCAGCCCAAGAAGAACCAGGAAGGGTAGGGGAATTGTCCTTCCCACTCCTGTAATAAGCACAGCAGAGGGCAAAATCCTAATTAACTAACATTTTTGGAATGCTAATAATAAATAAACCCCTCTTTTAGATAAAAATTTGCCTCAAAAATGATGTGTGTGCATTTTCAATTATTCCAAAAGCTGATTTCTATCCACAGCCTAAAAAACAATGGTAAAGTTGAAAAGTTCCAAAGAAGAATGTTGAAAAGAATATTACACCTTCCCACTTCTCCAAGATAAGGTCATATTAATTTCGCACAGGGAACAGGTGAATAAATATATATATTTTACTCTTTCCAATCTATCCTTATGCCTGTAGTAATAATTAGTATCATGATCTAGAACACTACTGGTACAGGCAGGGAAAGGGGCACCCCTGAGCCCCCAAACCTGCCTGCTCTAAATAGGTTCTGCCATCCACCACATTAAGTTAAAGCATATATGACCTTTAATGGAAAGGAACTTGAATACAATCAGTATGCAATACAGAAACGATAAAGAATATACTCCACCCAAATGGGATTGGCCTAAAGCAAGGCCTGAAAGCCCCCCACAAGTATAAAGTACTTTCTGGCAGGGACACATAGAAAAGGGTCAGAAACGTCCAGACAAATCTGGGAGGATATGAGCACAATCAAAATCATGATAAATGCTGCCATATTTAACCTCCCCACAGGCCTCTCACACACATCTGTTTCACCCAGTCCAGGGCCAAGAAACAAGTTACGTGTCTCTCTGCTTCCTGTTCCTCCCTCAGGTCTCCTTCTGGCTCTCCATCCTTCTCCATTCTCCAGTCTCCTCTTGAACATCTTTCTCTCCTCAGCTGTACCCTCCTTTGGATTGGGCAGGGAACCTGGAAACTTGGTCCTCCTTTTCCTGCACCCGCCGTTATACTACTACTATTTTAATTAGTATGTGAACACCCCTGTACTATTATTATCAGGAATAAAAATGGTAGACTAGAGACAAAGCCCAACCCTCTGTTCTCCCACTCCTACACACAATGTTTGGGTACCAGTAGGCTGACAGCTAACACGGCACTTGTTGATGGACCTTAGATACTATGGCTGTACTGACCAAGGAGTTCCAGTGCACATGGGATGTGCACTAGCAAATTCAGCTGCTCTGTGGAGTTTCCACTCCTTCCCATTGCCTTTTTCTACCCACTTGCTCCCCCTCAAACTTCTTTTAAGTGTCCTCAAATTCCTGCCTTTTTAGTTCACATGCCTATTGGGTTAGACAGTCAAAAGCACCTGACGTCTGTTGACCGGTGAGCTGGACCCGGTCACACTGAAGACCCCGGTGCCCTGTGCCCTGTTCTTGGCATGTGTTTCGCTGACCTTCCCTGCTCAGCAGCTGCCCGAGGATATGTCCTTGAGATAAAATACGCTGTTGAGTGGTGGTGGCACAGGGGTGATTTGGTGATGGGAAACCCGTGGGGATTACAATTGAGATGAAAAAAAAAAATGTGAAAAATGATGTAAAAATAAACTTTTTAATAAAAAAAAAAATACGCTGTTGAGACCATGTGCTCGTGAGAAAACCCAGTAAAAGCCTCTCTAGAAAAACTGTTAAGATTTCGGAGGGCAGGTTCATGAAAACTCTACTGTGCAAGACAGTGCCTGGGAAATACGTTCCCTTAGTTGCTAAAACTGCCATCTGATGATGGGGGGGCCCCGCCTGTCTCCTTGGTCTCCTTGCACTGGGTGCGCATCGGTTGGTTGCAGATTGTACCTGGGATGCACTTGCGCAAGGCCCTCTGTTCTTGAAGCTGGGCCGATGCTGCCTCTGGATCTGGCCTACCCAAGCTCAACTGTGCGGTAGGGCTAGCAGTTGCCCTGTTTTGTTTCTATTTTATTTTTTATGTGAAGCATCGAGTCCCTGCCACCCTCTGTGAGGAAATACTGGTGTTTGCACCCCATTTTGCCATCAGCCTGCAGGCCAGATCCTAACTCCAGAAGATGAATGAAACTTGTAATTAAGGTCAGGGCCCAGTGGATCAAGAGGAAAGCTCTGGGAGATTGAGACTTCCTTTGTGTTTATTATAGTTTAGCCTTTCTAAGCATTCACCTAGATTTTCTTGTAAAATCAATATTACACTAAAAGCTAAAGGAGGTATGCAAGTGAAAGAACCATTACCATGTGGTTAATGTGGTACCCTCACCCTCCTATATAAATGTTAAAGGCCTAATCTTGTTTTTAAGGAAATACTTTAAAATTCCTTCAAATACAAATAATAGAAATTAAACCAGCAGGAAAAAGGTCCACTACTGTAGAGAAGAGATTGCAATTCTGCTGAGAAGGAGCCCTACTTTCAGTGAAGAAAATTACAAGGTGGCCAGCCCTGACTCAGCACAGATGGGACAATAATAGCTTAAATCCAATTCTTCTGCCGCAGGATTATCCATTTCATTAGGGATTTAGACTCAGAGAGAGTGCTGTGCATTTTTGCTCATTCTTATTCTCAAAATAATAATATCCTTTCCTTGAGCCAATTTTATTTAAAATTTTCTATAGCTAAGGTTGCTGTAAGCTATAATACCCAGCAAAATCATTTGTGTGTTACAAAGACATGACAAAGGTATATTACTTTTTGTGGTGCAAGCCCAATGATCTCCCCCTTTCTATCTCATTTTTATTTAAATTATAGGACAGAAAAAAATGTTGAATTTCTGTTATGCGTACTCTGTGACCCATGGCAAATTGTTTCTATTCTCAGTGAAGTCTTAATGTATCTCAGTAACATGAACATTATGCTTCATGCAGTTCTACATAATGAAGCATGAATGACTCTTCATGATAATGGTTCAAAAGAATAAAAAAAGCAGCTAGCCATGACTTTGTTGTTCTAGTTGCTGGAACAGCCCCGTATGAAATTGCCTCTTATTGGGATGATCTCTGGTATTTTCAGGGCACCAGGAAGGAATTGTTCTGAGCCTGTCTTATGATGACACAGGGATTCTTTCTTCTCCAGAAATGGACCCACTGTAGCCATCTACAAAGCCTCTCCTGGTGGTATTAGGAGATGTTCTCCTTCAGTGATCAAAATGATAGTGTTCGTGAAAACTCTTTGGAAGCTGTGATGTCTATGTCCATTTATAAATTGTATAGGGTATCAAAGTTTTAATATAGTATTGTTACGGTATTGCTGTTGGCTTAATGCTTAATTATACTTGAGGTCAAAGTGAGATTTCTGGATGTTCTCAGACCCTGAGATAAGAATTTGGGATGCGAGTATGTGGGGAGGGGACCCCAGGAAGTATAACGGAGGTAGTGGGGGCCTTTATTCAGGCGAGGGCAGAGGTAGCCTTTAAGAGTGAGTTAGGAGCAGTGAGATCCAGGGGGAAATGAAGCTCACTGAGGACAAAGCTGAGACTTCCCTTCCTCCAGGGCTAAGGGCCTCCCAAGGGCAATAAACTCTTCCCTACAGTCTGAGCTGGGCCCTGCCAGCTCTCAAGGTGCTGGAGAAAGCCCCCAGCCCTCGGGCAGAGACGCTGAGACCTCGCAGCTGCTGGAAGGAGGAGGTGTGGCTGAAAGGAGACCTTCCTCCCTTCCCAGTAGCCCAGGCTAAGCCTGAGGCCCAAGGGCACCTGGGCTGTGGCTGAGCTGCCTACTGGCAGGCAGCCTCCTGGGGGCGGACTGTCTGTCTGGTGGTCTTGCCCCAGGCCTGTCATAAACATTTTGTCTGAGGAAGCAGCCCAGGTGAAATTACCCTGAGTCTCCTTTAACACCGGGTATTGGTGCCACTATTAGCTATTTTTAGACATTGAGACTGAAGTGCTGTCCGGCCTCTGCTATGTTTCATGAAATTTATTGATATGATTTGAGAGGCAGTGCTTTCTGGTACAATTGGTTTTAACCCTGAGTTTTCATTGGAATCATCCAAGGAGCTTTGAAGGAAGATACTGATGCCTGGGCCCCCTCCATTTAAAATGAGGTCTCTAGGAAGGGGGCTAAGGTCTTGCTTGTTCATGTGTGTGTGTGCATGTGCATAGTATATGTGTTTTAACTCTCCGGAAGATTTTTATCACCGGCAAAACTGGAATCCTTGAGTGAGAAAGAGAGTGCCACTTTGGAAAATCTTGGAACTCAGATGACCTCAGATATAGGTCTGTCACTCCTCTAAGCAGTTTATAACTTTCTGTGAGTAACATGTCTTCTCTGGGACTCAGTTTCCTAATTTGAAAACTGGAATACTCTGTCTCACAAACTTCTTTTGAGTATTAAATGGAAGCAAAAGTGAGAAAGCCTACTCTCATGTCTGGCTAGTCGAAGTTAGCGCTTAATAAATACTAGTTCTCACCTCCCTAGTCAGTACCTTCTGACTTACTCTGAAAAGTTCTACAGTGTCTCCATACATTGGAACATGAAAATTAAGTTTGCAGATGTAGGTGGAGAGGGTGGAAAGCTATAAGAACAAAGAGAGGAGGGCAGGGAGGACTCCAGCACTGTCAAAGTTAATGAAAGAGAACAGAACAAGAGAACAACTGGCTGCAAATGGAAACAAGAAAAGCACTAACTGGCTGAAATATAATTTGCAACGATGTCTGGAGCAGATTTAGGATGGCACGGGAGCCGGGAGCCAGTCTCTGCCAGGAGTAAATGAATGCCACAGGGTCAGGCCTGGCCCTGATGGAATGTTTGTAAAAAGTGAAGTCCAGAGTGGAAATACCTTCAAGCTCAGGTGAAGTAGTTCCCAAGGAGTCTTTGCCAGACCCTAGATTAGGCTTATCCCCCTCCTCGGGTTTCTTGGGTTACCTTTAAATTACCATTCAATATGATATTCAAAGTAAACTGTCTGTTAACTAGAAGTTGCTTTTGCGCAGAGCTGTGTTCCTTCATTGACAGTGCCTGGTAAACAGTGGAAGTTCAACCATTACCAAACTAAACCTGAGTCAAAACACAACCCAGACAATGTAGTGAATTTTGAGATCTCCTCTCTCAAGTTGCAGCCTTAATTCGTTCCCCTTTGTTTTGGAAATACTGAGTTTAATGTCATGGGAGACACATTCTACACCCATTTTGCTTCCATAAAGAACGCTAGTCTCAACCCGTGACAGCATTACATAGGAAGAAGCAGGAGTAGTGACAGGTAGGTGCAACCCAGGCCCTGCTGGACCTCATCAATTGTGAGTCAATTTGTTTGACTTGGGTTTTCTTTACCTTGCAAGTCAGCGTTTCCAAGGGATGTGGTTATGGTTGGGAAAGACAGCTTATGGGCACAGTTTTCGGCCCGGTCTGCCTGTGTACGAGTGGGCCCTGATTCTGGAACACTTCTTTGCCTAGAGAGGCCGCAGTTGGTGCTGCCATATTGCCTTGTTAGGAACATCTTTTCCTAGCTCATGTTCAATGAATATTCCGTCATTTTGCTTTAGCGTGTATGCCGACAGCCACAGGCATGCTCCTAGCTCTCTGAATTTCAGACGCTATAGAACAGTCAGTGTCTTGTTGCTGCCCCACAGCAGGATAGGCCAAATACCCTGTTTTGGCTTCCCTGGGGGACCTATTGTCCACAGGGAACCACTACCCACTTTGAAGCTGATCTTGCCCTCCTTTCTGCATTAATCAAGGTTGTTCCAGCCAGGGCTCGACTGTGCTTTGTTTTTGGCGGCAGCTTTTTTGATATGAACTGATATGGCCAGAATGTTTGGGGTCCTCTTCTGGGACTGGTAGTAGGTACACTGCTTTCTGCTTGACATTTATATATAGTCATATTTTGCACAAAATTATGGTGAGCGGATTACCTGTAGATAGACAGGATAATGACTAAATTTCTTACCATCGGTAGCTGTATTAGTTGGGCTTTTCCAAAACAGATGACAAAGCAAACAAAAAGGACTTTAGAGAAAAGGAATCTGTTGGAAAGATCTTGGGATGATGCATCACTCTGTTTTTCTCAGAGGGACAGTGGTGTGACTGGAGGAAAGATGCCCATGGACATAGTTAAAGGGATATGTGTTCTCTGGTATCAAAAGATTCAGGAACTTAGCGTGGGGAGGCAAGGACCAGAGTAGTCCTGGGAATATCGGGGACAAAGTGGGGATCCCTGCTCCTCAACATGTCACCTCTCCTGTCTCTGGGATGTTGAAACCCTGGTTCCCGCAGCCCAAGGGCTCATACCTTCCCAACACAAACCCTGGGAAGAACCCCGTAGGGCTGACCTGGAAAAGTTGGCAGAGGCCTGTGACAGAGCAGGTGTGTGCCCTAGAGTGCAGAATCAGCGCAAACATTTATGGTGTTCAGGTGCCAGCATGCTGGGGTTCTGGTGTGAGCCCCCTTCCTGGTTTTCAGTGGCCACTGTCTTGGTGTGTCCCCACATGGCAGAGCACTGAGAGGGAGAGCAAGTTCCCCGAGGTCTCCAGTAAGAGCACTAATCATACTCAAGGGGACTCCCCCATCATGACCTAATCACCCCTAAGGCCCCACTTCCTAATACGCTTACACTGGGGGTTAGGGCTCAACGTAAGATGTTTTCTTTCTCTGACTAACTTAATTCACTAAGCATAATGCTCTCTAACTGCCCATGTCGTTGCCAACAGCAGGAGCTCTTTTTTCTAGAGCCAAGGAGCTCACCTTCCTTCCCCGCTGCCCGCTGCTGCACTCTCAGTTTGTGTGCAGGCTTTGGTTATTGTAAGTAACCCTGCAATGAACATGAGGTGCATTTATCTCTTAGAATTAGTGTTCTTATACTTTTTGACTAGATACCCAAAAGTAGGAACTTGATAGTATGGAATTTCTCTTTTTAATGCTTTGAGGAGGCTTCACACTGTCTTCCTTAGTGGCTGTATCTGTGAACAGCCCCACCAACCATTTAAGGATTCTTTTCTCTCTACATCCCTTCAACCCATGTTATTTCTTGGATTTCGAAGATTAGCCATTGTCATAGGTGTGAGGTCATCCCTCATGGTGTTTCTGCTTTGCACTGCTCTACTAAGAAGAAATCATGAACATCTTTTCCTGTGCTTGTTGGCCATCTTGTGTGTTGTCTTTGGAGAAGTGACTATAACTTATGAATTTTGGAAGGACACAACCATTCAGTCTATACTGCTAGGGTAGGAAGATGGTGTGATGATTAGCAGCATTAAAGGCATGCAGTTGGACCAGGGAAAATGATCCTCCAAAAGAAGGAATGGGTCCTTTTCAGAAGGGGAGTGGCAACCATGGGAAAGAAGTAGATCCCCAGCCACTGCATCACGAATTTGATCCCCTCCAGGGAGTGACCCACATGGCGTAGTAGACCTCTCCCTTCTCCCCGCTGTTCCCCTCAGCAGTGTATTTCGTCAGTCTGCCTGTTCTGCTCCCCACTCTTGTCTCTGGTGAACCCTCTCACCGCCCCTGTACCTCTGGCCTGTACCCCAGTTCTTGTATGCATAAATAAATAAATCTTTAAAAAAATAGAAGTAGATTCCACCCATCAGTAGCTAGTGAACATCTCCACTGATGCTACTGGTCCTAGCTGGGAAGACAAGAACTGTCTGTGCCTGCCAACCTGCACAGCCTTGTTTCTCAAAATACAGTATTTTGAGACCCACCTAACAAAAGTAGTTTCCCTACAATGTTCAGTCATGACAAATGCTGTGTTTTGTCCCTGTAAGAAAATATTTACGAACAATGTTCCACTTCTATTAAATGTCCAGGACAAACAAATTCATAGACATAGAAAGTAGATTGCTAATTAGAAGAAGCTGAGAGAGGAGGTGGTAACTTAAGTATATGGAATTTTCTTTGGAGGTAATGCAAATATATATATATATATGTATATGTATATATATATATATATATTCAATAACATAATAGTTTATTTTTACATCATTTTGGTGCCTTTTTCCACCTCGGTTGTCATCTCTGTGGGCTTCCCATCACCAGATCACCCATGTGCCATCAGTATAGTCCAGTACACTTGCCTCCCCCCACAGTTTTTGATCCCATTCCCTATTTTATCCCCATAAAATATCTCTGGTATATAGTTGTTCATTATTATTATTATTGTTATTATTTTCTCACCTGGTCCTTTATACTCCTGCTATGAGTGAAACCATCTGGTATTTTCCTTTTCTTTCTGTCTTATTTTGCTAAGTATGATCTTTTCCAGCTGCAAAAGGCATGAGTTTATCTTTTTTGATGGCTGAGTAATATTCCACAGTGTATATGTACCACATCTTTTTAATCTAGTCATCTACTTTTGGGCATTTGGGTTGCTTCCATGTCCTTCTGATTGTCAATAAAGCATCAATAAACATGGGGGTGCAGGTGACTTTTTGAATCAGTGTTCTTGTGTCTTTTGGGTAGATACCTAGGAGTGGGATTGCTGGGCCCTATGGAAGACTCCATTTTTAGCAGTTTGAGAAACCTCCAGTTTTCCATAGTGGTTGTACTAGTTTGCATTCCCACCAGCAGTGGAAATTCCTTTTTCTCCACATCCTCATCAACACTTGTTGTTGCTAGCTGTTTTAAGATGTGCCATTCTCACTGGGGTGAGGTGGTATCTCATTGTGGTTTTAATTTGCATCTCCCTTATTACAAGTGATGTTGAACATCTTTTCATATGCTTGTTAGCCATCTGCATTTCCTCTTTGGAGAAGTGTCCTTTTAGTTCTTCTGCCCATTTTTTGATGGAGTTGTTTATCTTTGTTGAGTTTCATTAGTTCTTTGTATATCTTTGTGATCAATCCTTTATCGCTAGTTTTGTGTGAGAAAATTTTTTCCCTATCAGTGGGATGTCTGTTTTTTGTAATGTCTCTTTTGCTGTACAGAAGCTCTTTAACTTGGTGTAGTCCCAGTCTATTTATCCTTTCCTTCACTATCGTTGCGTTGGGTGCTGTATCTTCAAAGATGTTACTGAAGTGTATGTTGTGTAGTGTTTTGCTCATCTTTCCTTGCAGGTATTTTATGCTTTCCGTTCTTATGTCTAGATCTTTAATCTACTTTGAGTTGATTTTTGTGTATGGTTCGAGATAGTGATCTAGTTTCATTTTTTGGGGTAATGCAAATATGTTAAAGTTATGGCGGTAGGTACACAAATGTGTGGATATACTAAAAACCCTAGATAGTACCCTCCCCCCTTTTTTTTGGTTGTACACTTTAACTTGATATGTTGTATGGTATGTGAATTACAGCTCAATAAAGCTGTTTTCAAGAACAGAGGACTGAATGATTTTCTCAAAAGGAAGTGGAGAATCTAGCAAAATGAGAAAAGTAGATGGACACACCTTCATAAAGCAAACACAAGTGAAGAAAGTGGGTGGGGATGAGATCACTTGAACTTTGCAAGTGTGGACCCTTCACCAGCAGCGGCAGCTTCTGAGAGCTCATTAGAAATGATCCTTCTCGCATGCTACCCCAAACTACCCAAGCAGAGTCTTTGGAGATCACTAAAGTTGAGAACACTATTTTTTTTTTTCAGAGTCAACATTGCAGAGTTTATTCTTCTAGACTTTTATCATGTATAGTTAGCTTATGTGTATAAGAATATAGATACATATATCCATATATATAGATTTGAATATAGCTTGGTATTCTTTTTTTTTAATGGCATAATAACATACAAATTCTATATAACACTTACATTTGATTTATTTTTGTTTTTTTTTAACAGCATTCTTCATTTTGTGCATTTTACCATCTCAGTTGTAATCCCCATGGACCTCCCATCACCAGTTCACCCATGAGAACACTAATTTTACTGATTACTGCTTTGGATATATGAGAACTCCTTCTCTAGTAGTGCTCAAGGTACTGTTGATAGTGCTTTGCAAACTGCAGGTCAAACAAGACACAAAAGCAACTATAATATATATTTTTTAAGTGTTATGTCGGCAAAGAAGCCTTAGTTCTTTACGTGGCAGATAAGGGTACCAACATATCACAGTTGCAATGGTTACTTGCAGTGAAGGTAGTTTATATGCTGAAAGCTGGTGCAGCAGTTAACCAGACTGATGTGCCTTGAAGCTGCAAGTATTTTCTCCATGACCTGCTGGAGAGATGCCGCGATCATTTTTCTGCAGTGAAGATGCTGAAATTGGTGTGAATGCAATGAAAGCTGAGATGCAGGTAGAAATTCAGGGATAGTTTTGTCATCTTGAAAGCCAATTACTTGCTCCAATGCCACATTTTCAGATCCAAGGTTTGAGGACAAATTTATCTCCTGCGATCCTGGGAAGCATTGTAAGTGCTGCACACATATTTGAAATAAAATACCAGAGCAAGAAAAACAATCTTAAGTCTGTTTCTGGAAATATTTAGAAATGATCTTGTGTGTAAGCCACACAAAAAGCCGGGTTGGTGAGCTTGTTTCAGTGAGATGCCAGGTTACTGTTCTACTCACTTGACTCCAGGAGCTAAATTTTTAGCTCAGTCAGATATTACTAAGAAGGAACCTTAATATGCCAGTGGCAACATCATAGGGAGTAGAGCTCCAGGATGGCACCATGCACTTGCTTTGACTTCTCTTAGAAGGGAACATCTATTGGACACCAAATTGCAAACGTGTGGGTGGTTGAAAGAGAAGCCCCACTGCTGTCTGAGCCCAGAAGTTTCTGGAGCTATGATAAAATGTTACACTTTCAAATGTAACAGCTATACATTTTTATTGTAAAATTTGTCATATTTAAAATCCAGTTGTATGTATGGAAATTCATCCCAAGATACAATATTTGGTTCTGGTCTTGGCTTACCTCATTGGGCACATGGCTAAAACACGACTCCTGGTGACAGTACTTATAAGTAGCATCAGCTGGCCTGTTCTTAAAACAATCCCTTCTTGACCCCTTCTACAACTCCACATCAGCTTGTGTCCTTGTTCAGCTCGCCCTCTCTTCTTCCCCTTCTCTGCTTTTTCCATCTCAGAATCCAAACACAAATTAGTTGCATTTTCTTAGGGTCCTGCCTCCAAATTCAGCCAGGACCTTGCTTCACATAACTAAGGCTTTATGATAAGTTACTGAAACCTGTGGCAAACATCCCCAGACTGTCACATGAACAAAAATATCTTTTAGCATATATATGTAATGCAATATGGTGTGTGTATAACAAACAGATTATATACAGGTGTAAACAGTAGAAGCTACTAAGTATTAAATGGAACATGCATTTCTGATGAGGGGTGAATGGGAACTCTCTACACTATCTTTATGCAAATCTAAATTTATCTCCCAAATTGCTAGAAGTTATTTTCAAACTAGGTGCAAAAAACACAACAATCCTGCTAGCTCCATACCAGTGTAGAAGAGAGGAATGGATGGGGCAGGTGGCCCCAGAGACTATGAAATTAGGACAGAATCTCACATAATTTATAGAACAAAGCAGAGGAAAGAACAATGACTTCTCTTATCTCCTGGAGACAAAAGAAGGTCCTTTCTGAACTTCTCCCACACACCTCTCAAGAGACCCATAACTAATTCTGGAAGTATATGCATTTACACATCTAGAGGCTATTTGGCCCATGACCTTGGAACTAACTAGTACAAACTAAACTGGGCTTAATCTCTGGAGACATTTGCTTCTATTCCAAAGGTTAAAGTAAGGACTGAGATTCACAACTTCACTATGTCTTAGGCAGCACTCTAAGAAAAACGGTATGGGGAAGAATGGTATGTTTGCCCTCTGTACACAGAAGATCATTTTTGTTTACCTTCATAATACCCAGTGCGGTAGATGTGCAACAAGAATAAATGATACTCTGTTGGTGAGGAATTGAGTTGGTAAACCCCTTGGGAAACAGTGTGGCATCACCCAGAAAAGTGAAAATGCACCTACCCCATGGCCTCACATCTGTACTATACAGATTGATTTATTTATGCATACAGAACTGGAGTGTAAACCAGAGGTGCAGGGTGGTGAGAGGATTCACCAGAGACAGAGTGGGGAGCAGAACAGGCGGATTTACTGAAATACACTGCTGAGGGGAGCAACAGGTGGCACAGGAAGAGGTCTGCTGTAGCATGTGGGTCACCTCCCTGGCTGGGAATTGAACCCGGGACCGAAATCATGCTGCAGTGGCTGGCAATAGCTTGATAGTACCGAGTTAGCTCCCTCATGACCACTCTATTGTTTCTTTTTTAATATTACCAGTGAGTAAAGGAAGTCGCAGAATTTAGAATTCACCTATGCAGGCACGTATAACATGCAAAAGCAAGCAACTCTAAACAAACATTCCTTAAATATACACATATATGTCTTTGGACTATACAGAAAAGCAAGGGCCTAATAAAAAGAGATTAATTAACAAAAGTCAAACTGGTGATATTGCTGGAGTGAAAGGAATGGGTTGGAGCCTTGGAAACATTGGTAACATTTCTTAGACTGAGTGATACATAGACATTTACTTTCTTCGCCTGTATATATTATACAAGCCATACAATCCTTTCAAATGAGAAATAGCTCATGAAGAATTGTTTTATTCTAGAACATAGAGATAGCAAAAGGGAGAGAATGGCCCCTGAATTCCTAGGGCACAGCCCTGCAGGGAAGGTCAACACTGCAGAAGGCTCCTGGAGGGTGGGATCACAGAAGTTTTCAAACTTGGGATGGATTTGGAACTCACCTGCTCTGCCCCTTCCTTTTGTGGATGTCAAGAGAGAAATAGGGAAGTACTTTTATTAAAGAAAAACAAAAAGCATAAGATTTTCTTTATGTTGTCAGGCCAATTGAAAATTTCAGTGCAAAACCCTTTTCAGAAGAGCATTTCAGGAGTACAATACCAGAGCCCAATAGCTGTCAGGTTGCAGTCTCTGTGGGTCTTTGCACATCTCTGCTGGGGCGCTCCCAGCCCTGCTCAAGGAGCTCTGAGCCAGCTGTTCACGATCCTCAGTAGATAGTCAGCCTGTTCTTCTCACCCAGGGGATGCTACCTGAGACCTTTAGGTTACCTCCAGGGTTGTGGCTGTGTGCTCTTGGATCCTGGGTCAGTAACCCAGCACACCTGGGGATGCCATGGGCAGAAGCTTGGTGTGTCACTGTGTCATCTCTGAAGAGCTGCCTAATGCACCATAGGACTGGTGCGGCTACGCAGTAACAGAGATGCAACAACCCCTCTCACCCCTGGGTTTTTTCTTTTTAGTAAAAGAGGAAGTGGAGACTAGAAAGGGAACTTGTCCAAGTTCACACTTTCAAAAATTACGTTGTCAGGCTTCTTCTAAAAACTGCCTGGCCCCAAAGTCCATGCTATTTCCATCATAGTCTGCTGTCTGGGTACCACGCTATCTTGGCCATTCTGTTTAACCAGTTTTCCCTACCTTGAGTTAGCAGACTTTTTGCTTGGCTATTTATTTGTGATGGTTGTACTTCACCAGAAACAGGATGCCAGATTAAACACTGTGCAGTACTGGGGGCATGTTTATATTAAAAAATGATTTGTCGTTTATCTGAATTTCAAATTGCACTAGGATTCCTCTATTTTTAACTCGCTCAATCTGGCTACCTTCACTTGAAACCTTTGAGAAAATGCATTATTTCTAGTGAGGTAAGGAGAAACACTTGAGATAGGTTGGCTCCTGAGTAGTCATTGCAGAAGTGTCCTCAAGTCTTAACTGGGGATGATTGTGCCCCCACCCCCACACCACCATCCACGTTTGGCAATGTGTGATAACAGTTTTGGATTTCTTAACTGGAGGAGGGGCTTGCTACTCGTGTCTAGTGGGTAGAGGCCAGGGATGCTGTGAAACAGCCTACGTGCACAGGGCAGTTGTCTCAAAGAATGATCTGGTCTCAAATGCCAATAGTACCAAGGTTGAGAAGACTTTCCTTAGAGACTCACTCACCTATGATAGTCCATAGCCAGAAAAAAATAAAAATATATATCTACATATACATATATGTGTAGTATGTTATATATATGTCTTGAAATATCTATATCTATATATATGTTAATCCCTTTAAGGTTACCAGTATATTTCCAGATCATACTTGACCTTCTATTACCCAGAAAAATAATGCCAAAAATGTTTAACTGGACAAATTGACTCATAGTTATGAGTCAATTATACTGCTGGTAGCAGTAGGCTCACTTTTTCTATACATTAGCATGTGTTAACAGTAGTCTTTTGATATCAGATTTGTATTTTTGTCGTGTTTATTGAATAATGTGCTTGACTTATATGAGGGCAGCAGCATCAGGAATAAAGTGGCCTGGGGAAGCTGAAATACAGAGTAGTGGAGATGGGTAGAATATTGGCAGTTCTCATGGCTGACCTGATGTCTGCTGTGCTGAAAGACAGCACTCTGCCTCATGCTTGCAACTCCTGAGAGCTTGGGGTGGCCCCCAAAATTGGTGTAGCTATTGGCCCTGGGGTGGAACTTTCACTAAGGGCTTGGAGGACTTCTTTGATCTTTTCTGTTAATTACTCATGGCAGGAGCCATTTTCTAGGCCTTATCTGTTTTCTTGCATTTAGGTGAAAGTGGTCATATAGAGAAAAGTGGAGCCCCAAATGCATGAAATTCACCCATGCCTTCAATCAGTAAAGAGAATTCTGACTTGAACTTGTAGCCTTTAAAATTTGTGTCTAGATTTATCCCGGGGCTCTGAAATGAAGAAGGAACATTATATTTTAGATTTATTTCTTGCCAAGGGCCCCAGGAGACAGCGGACTGAAAAGGGGCACCCAGTGTCACTTGATCAACACCCTGGTAAATATTAGCTATACTTTGGGCTAATAGATTTAGGAAAGTAATACCTTTCCCCCCCTCCCCCAAAAGACTAAAGACAGCCTATATTCACATAATATGACTTGAATTTCATGGATGATACCCTACTAATATTTTTAGGTTAGCACCATCTGTTTACCTGAAATTAAATTTCTGGCAAATGGTCATGCCAGGAGATGCTGTTTTTATTTTTATATGCAGCTGAAACACAGAATAATAAAAATCTGCTTGAGTTGAAGAAATATGTTCATAAAATGTTTCTTTTTTAATCTGAGTTGGCTGAGAAAATGACTTTTTAATCTAGTGGCAGCTGCTTTCATTTGGCTGGTTTTCAGTCTAAATAGTTTATGTTGGAGACAGATCATTTGTTTTATATTTGGATACAGTATAACAAACAGTGCCTTTTGAGCTCTGAGGAGGACCCAGATACCACAGACATCATATTCCCATTGGTTGACCTTTCTAATTATTTTTTGTTCCTTTGACCAACACAAGTGACATGTGATAGGTCTGTAAATTAAAAACACAAGTGGCAAATTGCATGCCTTGCGGTTGTCGTGGTATTTTTATTCGGCTCTAAGAAAATCGCATCCCACACATTAATAGGCATTTGTTTATAGGAGGAAAAAACGATGGCTTTTGAAAATATGACTCAGTGGAAACACTTCTCGTCACACTGGCTTGCAAATAGAATCACTGCACTCCCTTAGGGTGCTATAGGTGATTCCACTGGGAGACAGGTTCTTCCCAACAGAGTGTTAATTAAAGAGAGCCACCTCTTGGCACCTCGCTCACTCCAGCTCCACGTGAAAATCCCCCAGTCGCCTCTTTAATCAGCAGCATGTGCTGGAGGTCTACTTTTAGTGTGAGGTGCTGCAGCTACCTCCCCGGCTTCAAAGGCAGAGGCAAGGACAGGGTTGCACTGCATCACTTCAAAGTCAGGGTGCCTATGTTGGTGACACCATTAATATCTGCCATTGACTTGGAATAATTGAAACTTCCCAAATACAATGTAAATTTCATAGAGCAGAGATCTTATCTTCTTACCTCTGCACCCCCAGCACTTAGCACATGGGTCTCATTGTGTTTGTGTACTAGACCAACGTTTCTCACTGGTCAATATGAAATTACTTAGGTGTGCTAACTGCTGGCAATACTGAAAACACAACGTATGATTCTGAAGTGTAGAAACTGGCCTTCAATGGCAAACTTATTACGCAAAAAAGTGAAAAACATTTTTTTTAAGATTGATTTATTTATTCATACAGAACTGGGGTACAGGCCAGAGATGCGGAGGGTGAGAGGATTCACCAGAGACAGAGTGGGGAGCAGAACAGGCAGATCGATGAAGTACACTGCTGAAGGGAGCAGCGGGCGGGTCAGGAGAGGTCTGCCGCGCCATGTGGATCTCCTCTGGAGCAAGCAGGAATCGAACTCATGCGGAAGTGGCTTCTTAGTGCTGTAATTTAACCCGCTGCGCTACTAGGGAGGGCCCAAAAGTGAAAAACATTTTAAAGAAAATTGAGAGTAGTCAGCTTAGGCTGCCATAACAAAACACCACAGGCTGGGTGGCTTAAGCAACAGTAATTTATTTCTCACAGTTCTGGGAAGCCTAAGGTCAAGGTGCCTGCCGATTCTGACTCTGGTGAGTGCTGTCTTCTTGACTTGTGGGTGGCCAACTACTAGCTGTGTCCTCACATTGTGGAAAAAGAGAGAACACTGGAGAAAGAGACTTCTTCTTCTGATAAGGGTTATAGATTTTGATATAGGTTCAGAGAGAGCTCTGCTCCATGACCTCATTTGACCTTAATTGCCCCCTAAAAGAAGTATCTCCAAATAGAGTCAGATGGTGAGTTAGGGCTTCCACAGATGAATTTGGGGAAGGAGAGCAAAATCTAGCCCATGATGATTGGACTGGACTAGAGGAGATATTTTAATATCAGGACTCATGATAATTTGATAATGATATTATTACCTTTTTAAATTTTGTGTCTTAAATAGAAGTTACTTTTGGAATTTTCTACACAGGTCAAAAACATATGAAACTAATCTGCCATATAGTGAAAGTCAGGCTAGCCATTCTGGGGGAAGGAAGGAGGTAGTTGGTGCAGCAGGGGGCAGACGGGCTTCTGGTTGCCAGTTCTCATCCCCGATTGGCTGCTGACTCCAAGGTCATGATCAGTTAGTGAATAGTTGCTGAGTGGCTCGTGTGTAATTTGTGCACTTCGTTTGTGTGTTATCAATCAGGAGTTAAAACAAAAGAAAAATAAGACTGAGTGATGCATTTACGCCAGAGACCTGAAGATGATTCCATTGTCCCAACCTAGACAACAAAGACACTGCTCCTTCTCTGTCTTTCCTAGTTCAGAAAGTCACCAGAGGTTCTCATTGAGCGAGCTGGAGCCTATGAGAAAGCCCAGCCCTGTGTAAGGCTGAGTATAACATCTTCCCACAGGCACAGGCAGAACTGCAGGCCCAGTGGATGCTTCTAGCTGACATGACTTGATGCTGTTTTCCTCAGCCTGACAGCTTAGCAGTTGGAGGCTAAAAAGTCAGGTTTCCAGGGAAAGGAGAAGGCTTTCTGGGTAAGGGGCAACATGGAATCCAGATCAGAGGCGTAAGTGGCTCTTCTCAGGAGAGGTGGCAGTTTTCAGTGGGTTGTAAACAAATGCTGCCGTGTTGGTGCAGGAAGTTGCCGGTGCCTGGAGAGGCCTTGGATGGCAATGAGTGCTAAGGCTGGCTTTCCTGGATGACACATGGAACTGCAGGGCCAAGTGACCCTCCATATCAGTGCCCTAGAAGGTACACACACACACACACACACACAGTGGAACTTAGCTTCCTAAAGATAATGGTAATTATGGAGTTTGCGCCGTTAACTTTTTAGATCAGACAGTGGTTTTGTGCATGAACCTCCAGGTTCACAAACAGATCACACATAGTTGTGGAGCATGCAGCCTGCACCTCATTCCCGGTGACACATTCAGTATTTTATTGTTGCCCATTGTGCTTTAACATCAGACAGAACTCTTAAATACATAAGCCAGTTGAATGTTTCAAAACCTTTTAAATATATGGCATTGACTGTGCCACACAGGGTAATGGAAATTCCATTGTTCCAAGACAGCTGTTCTGTCAACACTCATCTTGGGATTCACGTGTCATCTGTCTTGAGTGAAATGAGCCCATCTATTTCCGTTTACCTTGTATAATTGTTGAGATATGATTTAAAAATATCTACAGAGAATGCTTTTACAAAATATTTGCAAACTTTGTCATCCTTTCCCTGCCTTGTGGAAAGTAATGACCTTTAAGTTATTGAAAAATTCTGTTTGTGGTATGTGCACACATGCTGGCAATGGGCCGATTCTTGGCGTGTTCCTGGGCAAGGAGACTCTGGATGTCCACAATCGCATCGGGCTCTGCGTGCTGGCAAGTTTCCGAGCATTGGGTACCGGAATGCTTTTCTTCACCATTACCAATCCCTTCCCACTGTAGGGCCAGTTCTAGGGCTTTTCTCAACAGGCTTGGAATAGGCCTCTTGCTAACTTGATAGAGGAGCTGGAGGTCAGAAGAGCCTGGTGAACCTTGAAAGGTTGAAAGGTTTATGACTATTACTGACAGAATGTGGATTGTTTTTAGTGAAGGCAGTGAGGGCCCAGAAGACTACGAAAATCTTTAGTTTTCCAAAGTTTTTCACTCTTTGATAATCCCTTATGTACCCAAAGAAACAATCACTGGCCCCCCTTTCATGACAAAGAAGAGTGTCATTTGGGGGTCTGATGGAGTTCTAGGGTGATGCCTAAGCATGTTTTCTTTACCTAAAACTCATCTTATAGGTCATCTTTTCTTGCCTGTCCTGTGAACTCTCTTCCTCTCTGTCCGTGATACCCAGGTCCCTAAACCCAGCATAAATGTGCCTGGCCCCTCTATTATTTAGAATGTATATTCTCCATACATGTGTCTGAAATGCATTGTTTTTCCTTTGCTGACCCTTCTGTGTTATTTTGATTACTCTTCTGCCAGGAGAAGAACTGGGGGAGGGGTAGCTTCTTTTGTGCCCTCAAAAGATCACCAGCTTTGGCTTGATTACCTGGGAACCTATTACAAATGTAGAGTTTGGGGCCCCACTTTAGACGCGACCTACAGTAGCAGAATTTGTATGGTAAGGACTTGCCTAGTGACTCCTGCACAAGCACCAATGAGTCAGCAAGTAAGCGATGGCTGGACAGCTCAGAGCATCTCCCGCCAGGCCAGGGCTGCTATGTAGGATGAATTTCTCTAGTTTATGCCACTTACAATAAAGCACCCTGGACCTGCTTAACTCAGTCAAGTTATTTTCAGTTCAAAGCCTTCATGTGACTCCGTCCACCTGGGTCTATCCAACTGTATAGATGGTGGGGAGCGGAGAACTGGGGAGGGAGGGTGGAGGGTGGGTGAGTGAATCAAGTTAAAAAATGCAGCACCTTGCTTATTTACAATTGGAAAAACATGGAAGCAGCCCAATGCCCAAAAGTAGATGACTGGATAAAAAAGATGTGGGACATATATACAATGGAATATTACTCAGCAACCAAAAAAGAGAAACACATGTCTTTTGCAGCAACTTGGATGGAGC
>NW_004567128.1:5229583-5255758 GCF_000260355.1 Condylura cristata
GGGGGAAGTGCACAGATTATGGTGATGGCACACGGGTGACTGGGTGATGGGAAACCCATGGGGATTACAATTGAGATGGGAAAAAATTGTACAAAATGATGTAAAAATAAACTTTTGTAAAATAAAAAAAAAAATGCAGCACCTTTGGTGGAGGAAGGTAGGAGACTCCAGCACAGTGGCACCTGGGCTGCTGGGCTGTGGAGTTGCTGGGTGGGCAGGAAGGAACAAAACTGCAGTGGCAATGCTGCCCTTAGTGGGAAGTAACTGTCGGGGTAGGGGTTCCCGAGCTTGCTTGACCACAGCGCCCACCTGGGGGAGGAGGGTGGATTTCTTTAAAACTTCACATCCCCTGTGGACCAGTGTGCTTGCTTTGTGGTTTCTTCACACTGGGTTATGAGGTCTGAACGTTCAGGGGGAGAAATAGCAGTATTTAACAAATGACTCAGGTACTGTTTCCGCATGTACGACTGAGTGGATGGTAAACCTGGGTTCTGTGTGCAGTGGTCTAGAAATATTCTTTCCAGGCCTCACAATGAGCCTAAGAGGAAATCATAGGGCATTTCCCCAACTGCATTTTGTAAATGGAAGTTCAGTGGTTTGATCAGTGTCAGGCAGACAGTCTGTAGCAAGAGGGCTCCAGCCAGACTGCCCTACTGTCTTTGTTCTTCTCCTTCTAACATGACTTTGCATGAAGATGGGTGCACCCAAGGTTATCCTACTTGGGCACACTCCACTTGTTCCCCCCTCCCTCCCCCGTTTTGGGGGTGACAGTTTCTGCAGAAGTTCTCCCCTCAATTTGAAATTACAACATCAACATCCAGATTTGGATAGTTAAGCAAGGACACCACTGTGGTTAGCTCACAGGGTGCACCCTGTGTCCTTCCTGCTGCAGCTAATAGCCACTGTGAGAGCCAGGCACATTTCCCCTTCCCCTCCAGGCTCGTGCAAGCTGGCAAATAATCAAATTAACATGAGCCAGATGGACAAGAGATAAAAAAGTTTAATGATAACATGTGTAGCTACAGTATACCTTGGAGAGACCCAGTAAAACTGAGGCACTAACCAAAATGGTTTAAGTTGCTTCCTTAAAGAACTTCAGCTACAGGCAGGGGATGTTAGTTGGAGGAAGGGGAAAGTGCATTATGGGAGGTCACCAGGAAAGGGGGGGGCCTAAACAGTAAACAAGGGTGTGGCTGCTCTGCAGCTTGAAGTTGCAGCCTCTGCAGGCAGAAGAGGTCATGAGATTGTGAGGTCTTGGGTGAGGGAGATTTTCCTTCACACACATAACGGCCTTTCTAAAAGGGCAGCCACCACTCAGCTTTCAGAGCCCCTCTGGTGAGATAATCTTTGGCCAAAGAGAAGAGGTGGCAGATTTTTGTCTTTTGTACTGATGCCCCAGAGTTAGGGTGCTGGTCTCAAAAGAATGAAAAGTTCACTGTGATCACTGAGAATGTCTGGTTACCTTGGCATGAAAGCAGTTTCCAAAAGTGATGGAAGTGAGCATAAATTGCTGCTCCTGCCCTCTGAATCCATACTTTGTTTCAAGAAATCCCTAGAAAGAAAACACACAAATTTAATATAGCAATGTTAACTAGTGATAGTAGCAAAAACAGGGCACCATCTGGTACATTTGAATAATTGTCAAGGTTGACTTTTCTTTAAATGCTGTTTATTTCTTAGTCCACCCATATTCAGTTACTAGAGCTGGAAGTCATCTGGTGGTGATGTGTTGCTATTACAAGAGTATACTTGTTTCCATTCCTCAACTGGGCTCAGTTTGGGGATTCAAATGCAACATTGGGCTTCCCCCTGTATTTAATCCCCTGTTGTAGTTACAACCCCTTTATAGATTTGTTTTCGAAACTTCTAATGCTATGCAAATCCCCAAATGAACCATGAGATCTGGAAAACAATTATTACCACCTTTTTCTCAGCAACATTAAATTTTTTATTGTTTGTGTATTTTATAATGTGTATAATAGCATTTTAGTGGTAAAATGTATAAATTTGTAAGGAAATCCATATGAATATATATATGTATGTGTGTGTGTATAATAGCCAGTGTGAGATATATATATATATATATATATATCATATAATTTGCTCACTTGATAACAGTGCCTTCAGCATTGTTCATTCAGTTCATGTTTACTGAATTAGGCAACAGCATGTGCTGAATGTTCCAGAGTATGTATGAGGATAAGGCATAAGACAGCTCTTAGGGGAGTTTGCTGTCTGGAATGAAGATGATGATAATGGTGGTGATTTTGGAGGAGATGACAACAGTAATGGTGCTGATGATGGTGAAGGTGATGATATTCATAATGGTGGTAACGGTGTTGCTAGTTGTGATATTGATGGTGTTGACAACCATGGTTACAATGAGCAAAACAGAGAAGAAAGCCTTATTCATTGTTGGCATTAAAGCAAAACTGGAATCGGCTGCTCCTCCTCCCTGCTATCTGTTAATTTGGCATCTCCCCCTCACAGTGATGCTGTTTCCTGCTTGTTCATCCTGTTTCCAGTGTAGCTTAAAAGTACTTTGTCGTCATCTTCAGCAAGTACTATAATTCTCAGCTTCCTAGGTTTCAGCCTTGGGAACAGGAGGTTTTTAGGCCCTGCCACTCTCGTGTGTTTCGGGCCTCAGCACTCCTCACGCTGCACGCTGTGAAAGCTGTGAGTCCTGACTCCCATATGGTTGGGTTCCCTTCCCTCCCCTTGATCCATGTGCCTGCCCAGCCATCTGCTGCCACTCTCAAGGTTACAGAACAAGAGATGACACAGGAGGGAAAGGAAACACCAGGAAAATGAACACTGTTTTATAAATAAAATCAGAAAAAGATGTATTTGCTTATTGTAAAAGTAATTTGTATTCATTACAGGAGCATCAGAAAATGAAGCACAAAAATAAAACAAACAAAGCAAATCATAGTCTCCCTCAGAGCACCATTAATCACTCTAACCCTCTCCATGGCTGTTTTTCCAAACCTGCATTCTCTGTCTGTCTAGCTAGCTCTCTAGCATGTGAGGCCTTGGGTAAAACGGCAGCATGCTGCATAATCTGTAACCTTCTTCTTAAAACTGAGGCATGAGCACCTTTCCATGTCCACTGAGATATACCCCACACTAGTATTTTTAATGTTTATGGGGTATTTTTCTAGGTATGGCATTATCTCAGTTTGCTTGTTTGTATACAGAAATGGGAAGGTCACGTTCTCCCTCATGTGAGCATGACATAACTTGCTTCCATCTAACTTTCAGCCCATTTCCACGTTTTTGCTTTTAAAGCAATGCTGCGACGAATAGCTTTGTAGCTGAATCTGTGTCTGTAGCCGGGATGTTCGAGTAGTTCATTGGTTACTCTATTCTGTTCACCTCGTCAGTGTCCTTTCTATCCTTTGTCTTGCTGGGAGGCCCAGGTCAGTGGGCTTTCTTACCCTCTGGTGGTGCAAAGCACAAACAAGACTTTGGATGGGAGCAGAGAAAGGTGGGTGCTGTTTCTGACTCGCCTTGCCCCCTCGTGCATTGTCATTGGCCATGGCCTGGCGCTGGTGCTGTGGTGCCTGATCATGCTGTCCTAGAGCCCAGATCTCAGGGGCTTGCCCATGCCAGAGCACCGCCCCTCCTTAGTGGCATTGCTGAACCTTGCCCTTGCTGCTAGAGTTCTTCATCATATACCCCCTCACCACCTCCCTGGAACTTGCCACCTGTCTCCTGACAGGACCCTAGGTGTAAAAACATGCGCTATTCCGGGCATTATCTGTATCCCTGACTGTACTCCGCACTGGGGACCCGGATGGATTGTGAACAAAAGTGGCCAGCTCCCTCAGCTATCCTGTTTCTTTCCCTGCCACTCCTTTGTGACTCCTCCTGCCTCACACTGAGGCACACTGGTGGGGTGGGGGGGGAGAAAGAACCAAGAGAGCCCTTTGGCCTCCCTGCCTGGGGCTTTACCTCCAGGTTCTGGCCTTCTTTGCTTTGCTTTTGAAGCCTGAAAGCCTCCCTGGAGCCTGGATTCTGAGTGAATTGAGAGGGCTGTGAGGCCATTTCTTAGCCACACCTCAGCTCATAGCAAAATTTATTTCTTTAACTTTTTCCATTTTAGTCTGAAGTGTTATTAGGCATTATGAAACAGCCAGCCATATATTTTCAGTACTTACTGCTGGAATTGGGGACCCCTTGCACGATCTCATCTGTGATTCTCTTTTTTGTGTGAAATCAGTAGAAATGTGCTTTCTTAAAAGTCTCCATATAATACATTTTCCTGTCTTGCCTTCTGTATTTTTAGATAACACTGTCTTCAGAGGTTCTTCATGCTTCTGTTTAACCACTTGTTCTCAGGTCTTCAGAACTAAGTGTCCGTGCCACTTCTTTTGACTACCTGCTGACAGAACTTGCTAGCAAGACTACTCACAGATGATTGAATACTCTTCTTTCTAGGGAGATGTAATTTTTTGAAGTCCACAGATTTGTGGGCCCATCTTGTTGCTGTGCTCCCAGTCCCTGTTCCGTGGTACATTACCTTGTTTTACATGGGGCCCCAATTCCCAGGGGTAGATATTGGTTTCAGGGCCAGAAAGACCTAGAGTCAAACACCATCACTTTTTGGCTTTGTCACTTTAAGGCTTCTATCATTACTGAGTCTCAGGTTTCCTGAACTACCTCACAAGGTTGCATGAAAAGTGAAATGGCCTATATGGAAATAATGTACCAAAGCCTGGGGCCCTGGGGCAGCTCAGACTGGACCACTCTCCTCCCTAGCCTCTCCCTGCCCTCCCCACATCTCTCCCTAGTCCCCTTCTACTCCCCCTCTTCATTTTCCCCTACTCTTCCCCAGGTCTGACCTTGTCTCCTCTTCCCTTTCCTTCCCCTCTTCCCAGTTCTCCCCCAGCCCCACCCCCATGCCTCTGCTCGCCCATCTATTTCCTCTGAGATTGATCCCAAGGATGAGAGGTCTTAAAAACCATGTCAGAAACGTGGCCAAAGAGTTCATTGCCTCTTAAAAACATACCTTTAAAAGTTCAGGGAGGGCCCTCCCTGGCCCTCCCTGGTGGCACAGCGGGTTAAAGCACTGCACTAAGAAGCTTAAGCCACTTCTGCATGAGTTCAATCCGCACCTGCCTGGGAGGAGATCCACATGGCATGGCAGACCTCTCCTGACCCACCCACTGCTTCCCTCAGCAATGTACTTCGTCGATCTAACTGTTCTGCTCCCCACTCTGTTCCTGGTGAATCCTCTCTCCCTCTGCATCTCTGGCCTGTACCCCAGTTCTGAATGAATAAATACATAAATCTTTTTTTTTTTTTAAAGATTTATTTATTTGTGCATACAGAACTGGGGTACAGGCCAGAGGCTCAGGGGCGGTGAGAGGCTTCACCAGAGACAGAGTGGGGAACAGAACAGGCAGATCAACGAAGTACACTGCTGAGGGGAGCAGCGGGCGGGTCAGGAGAGGTCTGCCACGCCATGTGGTCTCCTCCGGGGCAGGCGGGAATCGAACTCATGCGGAAGCGGCTTTAGATTCTCAGTGCTGTGCTTTAACCCGCTGCGCCACCAGGGAGGGCCTAAATACATAAATCTTTAAAAAAAAAAAAAGTTCAGGGAACTTTGAGGAAAACTCCCAATTATACATCCAGGCTGCCAGTGGTTTTTCCAATACTCCAAGTTCCTTCATGAACTGTCTCCTGTGACATCAAGGACACAAAGAATGACAGGAAGTGGCTGATAACAGCCATTATTTTCCCACTCTTTGAAAAAATGCCTGTCCAGTGTTCCAGCTGAAGATTTGTTGTGGTGAATCAAAGATAAACTCTCCAAGTGGTTACATAATCTGTCACATAGTCTTATCTGGTGGAAGAGAGCTGGCTGGCTGACGTGAGTCAGTTCAGTAGTTCTGAGGTATTTGGAGGTAGGCTGGAAGGATGAGCCTGGATTTCAGGAAAGTGCTGTATCAACCTATAGATGCAGTTCTGAGGACCTGCTGGAGAAATGCTCAGGGAGTCCTTGGCACAGAATCCAGACTTCACTTGCCCCCTCTTTCCCACTTGTACAGAATTCTTCACTTTTCAAAGAAAGTAGGTTGGTCTTAAGATCTTTAAGGTATTTATCTCACAATGTTAAGACTTACATGTTTTGAAGTTTATTACATACTATTTTGGATATACAAAACAATAAGTGTAATGTGTATTATGTATGTGAGTTGTGAAGAATATTAAAACACAGACACACATGGGCAAGACATTTACATCTGTGCTCTCCGCCATGATTTTTCCTTCTCCTACCAAAATAACTACTTCCCTAACTTGTGCATTCCCTTTCACTAAAAAAATATGTTTTACCATAGGGAATGCATACAGATGTATTCCTAAACAATATGTTGAATTTTGCTTATTTGTGAGCTTTAAAAAAAAGGCATCATGATCTATGTAGGTTTTTTTTTTTTTTTGCTCAGGTTTCTAATATTCATCAGTTCATACATATCATTGTGTGTAGTAAAATTCATTCCTTTTTGCTTCTGTTCTTATGTTCCATTGGGTGAACATGTTCGCTGGCAGACCAAGGGGTACCCTTGGAATCCCAGACTCGCACGGTCTAATGGGGTCTTGCCATCCGTGGGCACAAACACAAAGCAGACTTAGTGTAAAAGAACACACATAGGGTTAGTGTGCAGAGAGAGCAGAGAAGAGAAAGGATGTCGTTTCCCAGTGAAACAGCCATTACTCATCCGTCCTAGGTAGATGCCAGCCAAGCGAGCTTGGCCCAAAGCAGGGACCTGAAATGTAGCCACATGTCTCAGGCACCTTCTGGCGGGGACTCCTACAGGCAAAAGGGGCCATTGCAAAATCGAAGTACAAGTCAATGAGGGCTGCCACTGTCAACCTCCCCACACGTTTCGCATCCATGTGTCTCTCACAAGTGTCTCTACATGTCCCCAAGCCCCTGGTGCAAGACTCAAGTCTAAGAAGCAAGTAGGTCCTTCTCCACGTGTCTTTCCCCTTGGATTTCCTCGTGTTGCTCCAGTGTGTTTTCCAAGTATTCTACTGAGCCCACCTGCCTTCCATGTTTTATAGCTCAACTCCATTGCTCATGATATAGGGTAGGAAACATGGAGCCTCCTTTTTTCATGGAGATGCTTCATTTACAAACATACCGCGATTCATTTATCCATGGTCCTGCCTCTCAACATTTGGCTTGTTGCCTCCAGGTGTTTTTATAATAGTCTTGTTAACATAGATTTAAAAATGTGTTCATAAGATTCTTTAGTGTTCCTTTGTCATAAGCACTAGATTGATTTGATGAATGTCTTTTGATTTTTTTCTGTTTCATCATTCTCTAAATTAACTTAGATGCAAGAAAAGAATAAGTGATTTATTTGCCCATGGTCTGTGGTCACTGATGCGATTTTCTTTAAGAAGCATCTAAGTCCTCTCTTAGTTCTTGTCAAGACAAAAGAGAGCCCCTTCCACTCTGACATCAGAAACAGAAAGATACTTATTTTGATCTCACAAAACTTATGACCCAGGAGGCAATGTGTCACCGTGAAAATAATGTAAGCTGAGGAGGCAGAAAGATTTCGGTTTTAAAATACTGACATCAGCACTTGTTACAGTAGAGTAGTCTTGTGCAAATTACTTTATCCTTCCAGTACTTATTCCCTCATTTGCAAAATGGACATAGTGGTGCCTTTCTTCTGAGATGGCTCACTGGCTATGCCAAATAGGTGAGTTCTGTTAAAAAAAAAAGAGACAGACAGACTTCAGATGGACTCCCTTGTGCTACATGCCGGTCAGCAAACCCATACTTAATATTAATAGCTAACTTAATTGCAGTTGCAGCATTCCCAGAAATGTAATCTTTGTCAGTCTGGAATCTCCTGGTCAGGTAATTGCCTGATGGACTGCTTCTGTCCCCACCCCCTCCCCTGTTCCCCAAGGGAAGATGACCTTGCCTGTGTTGGGGCACAAAGGAAATCATTCTGTACCCACTGGCTTCACCTAGCTCAACAAATAAGCAAACATCAGATAGATTGATAAAGGAAAAAGCGTAAGAAAAGTCGTAATAATAGCATGTGTAACTCCTCTGTAGATATGGGAGGGGCCCAACATAACTGAGTAACTCCCTGTGTTAGCTTAACTAGCACAGAGGCCTTGGGACTGGGAGAAGGGTAGTTCACTTGGGGAGGTTACTGGCGAAGCACAGTAGACAAAGGCAGGTTGAAGTTCTGCCTTCTGGGTTGGTTGAAAAGAGGTAAAGAGATTAGGTCTTCCTGGTAGGTGCCCTGACAGAGATGTTTACTAAAGATCAAAAGTAGCCTTCACCCAGCCTTTAGAACCCCCTACTTGAAATAAAATTTTACCAAAAGAGTTTATTTGGGGGTGGCAGGTTTTTGTTCCCCATACCTGAAACAAACACTATATCACTCCCTTCTGCCTATGAAAACCTTCTAATTTATACAACTTTTTGGAGTTGCTATCTATTTGCTGGATAGGTTGCTGCCTGGTTCACAAATTGTTTAATAAAGCCAATTAGATCTGTAAAAAAACAATTTACAAATTTCGACATCTAATTGGCTTTATTAAACAATTTGTGAATCAAGTAGCATTCCATCTAGATACTGCAAGGGATTATATAAAATGGAGGCTATTTATAGACAGAAAGTGCAGCATAGGAAAAGGTATTGAGCCAAAGAAAATACTAGGTCTGGTAAAGGCGGCTTTCCTCTGGGAAGGCAAGGCCTTCCCAGGGTGATTACCATGCCGATCACCCTAAGAAGTGCTGATTTGGAAACTCTGAATTGATTTGTTTAGTACTTTTGGGAAAGGTTGAAATTGCAGTGAGACTGCATATTTAAGACCAGATGGGGGTCCAGCATGAAGATGCCAGTGAATAACCCCATTTTGGGTCTGTTTTTTTCCTATATATTTTTTTAAGATTTATTTATTTATGCATACAGAACTGGGGTACAGGCCAGAGGTGCGGGGCGGTGAGAGGATTCACCAGAGACAGAGTGGGGAACAGAATAGGCAGATCAACGAAGTACACTGCTGAGGGGAGCAACGGTCAGGTCAGGAGAGGTCTGCCGCGCCATGTGGTCACCTCTGTGGCAGGCGGGGATCGAACTCATGCTGAAGTGGCTTTAGCTTCTTAGTGCAGTGCTTTAACCCGCTGTGCCACCAGGGAGGGCCTTTTTTCTATTTTCAACAGATCTTTAATTTTACTTAGGCAGTTTTTATATGAGCAGAATCAATCATCACATAAAATAAGAAACAAAGGAGGGTCACAGCTTGAACAATAGGATTCAAGATCTCAGTCTAAAAAACAACAGAACTAGAACAGAAAGAGGTCAGGTTTAGAGTGTGCAGTTCCTGAGCCTTCTATGAATGGGTCTGACTTAGAACAGAGGCAAATAGCAAGGTCCTCTGTTGAATTGATGGTATTCCAATGGTTTGGCTTTGCTTAGGACATGAAATTTTTTTTTCTCAACCTATATTGTGGATTATTTTGTTTTCTTTGGTGGATTATTTTAAAAGCCTTTTCATTGATAGCATAAAAATTCCTTTGTACTGTTATACAAACAAAATTCATCTCAATAAATGTGGAGATCTAATTGGCTTTACTAAACCATTCATGGATTAGGCAGGTGGAAAGTAACATGTAAAAAGCACTGGGAGACGTGGGATAAAATGGGGGTTGTACAGTCAAAAAGAGAATTGACAAAATTTTTAGCAAAAGAGAAGAAAAATAATTTGACGGCAAGCAACATTCGCTTCCAGAGAGCTGAATGGCTTCTTATGCTGAGTACACCACTAGTGCTGACTGGGAAGCGCCAGGTGGGTTGATTTAGAATTCCACTTCAGGGAGAGGCTGATGGTGCACCTGTTACAGACCCCAACTCAAGAGTGGGTCACTTGACCTAGGGAAAGAATTCACCAAAGAGCATTAGGTATAATTGAACCAGGCAAGGCCTTATTTGAGACTCTTCTGTACAGGAATCAGTGCCGGAAAGGAGAATTTAGGCTAGCTCCTTGCAGGGAGTTAGGAGGAAATATTTAAGGGGTAGGTCCATATGGTGGGGTAGAAGAGAACAGTGGTGTGACTTGTTCTGGTGGGGCTGGCTATGTCTGGGCGTGTGCAGATCTTTACATTCCATAGTTTCCAGCTTTACATTCATGCTCTCAGCCTTCTCTCTCCAGGAAATTGGAAGATAATCCTAAGTCAGGATATAATGATTTTTGTGTAGCATAGCATCTCATGGTGGGCGTGGTGGGCCAAATTGTCTGGACAGGGCTGCCAATCTATTAGCAGGAAGACTGATGAACACCCCGGAACCCCCAAACCTTCACGCTCTAAATGGATTCTGTCATCTGCTACTTCAAGATAAAATGTACTCTTACTGTGTAAGACTGCCAATAGAAAGAACTTGAATAGAATTAGTGAGCAATAAAAAGAAGAGAAGGAAAGAAAGAATGAAGCACCCAAAGTTACCCATCCCCTCATGGGTAAATGCCCAGCCAAACAGGGTTAGCCCAAAGTGAGCCCCCAAGGTAGGGCCACTGAGGCCCCAAATTTTGCCATAAGTCTAAGCTATTGGCTGGTGGGGACCCACAGGAAAGGGCAGAGGGGACCAGGAAGTCTAGAAGGAAGGGAGCAAAACCAAAGTGCAAGGCAAGATGGAGTCTGCCACTGTCAGCCTCCCTGCCTGTACGGCTTCTTCACATGTCCACGTCTCTCCTCAAGTCTCCTTTTTTCTTCAGTCTTCTCTCCCAAGCCTTTTTAGTGTCCCCTTGCTGCTCAGCTTCACCCCTCCTTAGATGGGCCAGGGAACTTGGAACCTTCTCTTTTATGGGGATCACACTATTACAAATCCATGATTAGTTCACCTGCTAAAACAGAACCTGGGGCAGCTTATCCTACAGGCTTGTGATTCTTCTACTTAGGCTGTTTCACAGTTAGTTAGGTATGCAGTCTTGGTGGGGCTTGGCATGAATAACTCCATTTTGAACCTGTTTCTTTTTTAACTATATTTTCTATTTGATTGGCAAGAAAATAAAAATAAATAATCATATTGTTTAATAATTAAGGAATTCATGCCTTTGGAGACAAGTTTAAAGTAATTAATTCAAGTTGATTAATTAATGTTAAGGCCGTTGCATAAAGCATTTAAATCCAGATATTGGACTGGAGCTCCATTGGGACTATGACCCAGTCTGTCTTGTTCTCTGTTCTGTCTCCAATGCTTAGCACAGTGATTGCTCATAATAGTTGCTTAATAAATATTTGATGGATGAATGAATAAGTGAAAATAACTTTTTTGTTCTTTCTGATTTCTAAAATCATATTTTATATTCTGTGTTCTGAGTCTTGAATAATGGAGGCTTGGTGTATTCTAACGCTTGTCTACCAGTAAGTGGTGCTCTTTTTTGGGTATTTCTCTTTGAAATGAAAATATTCCTGTGTGTAACACATTATGGTGCTAAAGGGCTAATGCATAAGGTGAATTTATTTAGTTTATAGCTCATCTTCAGCCTGGGGCTCTGGGAGGGCATGTGGGGAAGGGAACAGGACTTCACAAAGATCTTTAAGAACAGTTTAATTAGAATCTATTGAACTGGAAACTTTCCTGCTGACAGCTTGCTGATATCCGTAGGTAGAAGAAAGAAGACTGACAGAATGCGGGCAGGAAAGATCATAGGCCTAATCTTGGAGTCTATACTTCTGTGAGAGAAAGGAGTCCTGAGTGCAGGATACTTGAGCACCCCAGAGAGAAACTAGAGGGTGAAATACCCTGCATGAAGAAGTGGAGGCCAGACAGAGAAACCTGTGATGTGCTTCTTCTCTGGGGGACTAGGTAAATGGAGTTATAGCATCTTGCCATATAAATCGCAGAAATCTGAAGATAAAGAGTAATTGTCATCATTCATTCCACAAATATGTATCCAATGCCTTCATCATCCCAAGCATTCTTGTAGGTGCTTGGGATCATAACAGAGATTCCTGCTATTCCAGAGCTTATATTAGAGTGGGGAAAAACAAGCAATAAATGAAAGATACAATAAATAAGCAACTATATAGTATGTGAGAAAGTGATGCTATCATAGAACTATGAAGTTGTGGAGCAGAAAAAGGGATGCTGGGACAAAGGCTAATCAAGAGCGTTTTGAGTGGAGAAAGTAACATGTTATAGCATGTTCTAGAAGGTCCCATCCTCTGGTTGTTAATGCATATGGCAGGGACAGGATAAGGCAGGGAGATCTGTTGGTTGGCTATTATACTTATGGAGGCAAGCAGTCAGGTGCACAGACCAGCACAGTACCAGTGAGGGAGTAAGAGATCAGATTGTGGATGTATTTTGAAGGTAAAGGCATTAAAATTTCTTGAAAACTAGGGTGTGGGGTGACAGGTGATGAAAGGGCATGAGAAGGTGTCAAGAATTTTGGCTTAAGCAATTGGAATCAGTGGTTGTCATTACCTGAGAGGGGAAAGGCTGCTGTTAGAGAAGATTTTGGAGCAAAAGGTTTGGAAGTATTGAATATGAGACCTCTATCACACAGCATTGCTGAGTTTACAGTTGGATGTAGATGTCAGCATTTGGAAAGAAGTATGGACTTCAGATCTAGTCAAGGGGTATTAAACATATTTTGTAGAATTCAAAGCCTTGAGACAGATTGAAATCATGTAGGCAGTGACAGATGGAGAAGAAGAGAGCCAGGATTGAACTCCAAGCGTTATTGGGCAAGAAAAGGAGCCCAGCAAAGGACACTGGGAAGGGCTATAGTCTGGAGAGGATAATTTCCCCTACCTTTCTGGGTTCTTCTTGGTCTGGTTAAGCAATGAAATTCACACAAAAATTAGTACGAGAAAAGAACAAATTGAATTACATACATATGCAGAATCTACATGGGTGTGGATTCTTAAGCCAGTGGGGCAAAATGAAGGCTATGTATCCTAAGCGAAGCAGTGGGACAGGGGCCTGGCGAAAGGTAGGGACTCCTTTCACCAGATGCTGCTAGATGTTTCTCTGCTGGTTCCGTGCATGGGGTCCTTGGGTCCCTTTCGTGAACTGTGGAGAGTGGACTCAGTGGATTAATGGGGTGAGAGGCAGAACTGGTGTGTTTATAGAATGGACCAAGAGAAACTGAAGATATCAAGAACAGCAGACTGTCTTGAGGAAAGATCTACCTTCCTGGGAAGTTATTACATCATATTTTTAAAAATCATTATTTTGATTAAAATTTAAAAATTAGGCCCTCCCTGGTGGCGCAGTGGGTTAAAGCACAGCACTGAGAATCTAAAGCCGCTTCTGCATGAGTTCGATTCCCGCCTGCCCAGGAGGTGACCACATGGCGCGGCAGACCTCTCCTGACCCGCCCGCTGCTCCCCTCAGCAGTGTACTTCGTTGATCTGTCTGTTCTGCTCCCCACTCTGTCTCTGGTGAAGCCTCTCGCCACCCCTGAGCCTCTGGCCTGTACCCCAGTTCTGTATGCACAAATAAATAAATCTTAAAAAAAAAAAAAAAAAATTTAAAAATTAATTTAAATAAGTACATATTTTTTTCAAGATACTCTATGACTCAATAATCCTAAGACATTTTTGTTATTTGTTAAGAAAAAATCATCAGAGCTTTAACTAAAATTAAACACAAAGATGCACATGGCTTCTCTATTGACTTGGGCTTCCTCACAGCATAGCTGACTTTCCTGGGCAAGAGAACCAGGTGACAGCCACCTGCTAATACTACCTGTGAGACTTTTGAAAAAATGCTTGCCTTCAACTCCCACAAATTCTATTTTATTTGGGATGGGTCAGGAATTGCTATTTTGAAAAGCTGTCCAGGCGAACACACAAGAGATTTGGCTTCCCAGGTATCTGCTGCCAGCAGTATTTTCAAATGCCATCAGTTGGGCTTCTGAGGTTCTGGTCATGTCATGTGACCTTCAAAGGTCTGCCAAAGACATATGATCAGGGAAACATCCCAAACCAGAGGACAAGTAAGTGCATCATTACAAAGCCTCATGGCTCCTCTCTGCCTACTGCACGTTAGTGGTGGGTGGACCCATAACTCCAGGCATTTTAGCCAGGATGTCCCAGCAAGCTTAGGAGGCTGAGCTGAAGAGCTAGACTGGGGCTCCTGGTTGCCTTGTTCTTTCTTTCTTTCTTTTTTAAGAATTGTTTTATCTATTTATGCATATAAGAACTGGGGTGTAGGCCAGAAGTGTTGGGGGGGGGGAGTGGAGGATTCACCAGAGACAGTGAGGAGCAGAACAGGGAGATCTACTGAAATACACTGCTGAGGGGAGCAGTGGGCAAGACAGGAGAGGTCTGCTGCACCATGTGGGTCACTCCCTGGTGGGTTCTGCAGTGGCTACTGATAGCTTGATAGTGCTGGGACTTAACTACTTGTGCTATCAAGGAGGCCCTGCCTCACTCTTGAGGGGTTAGTTAGATGAGTGAAAGTACAAGTGGACTTCCCCACTTTATTCCTGCAGATGACCAGCCTGGGAACCAGTGTCCCTGTTTGACTACTTGATCAGCAGCTAAAAGAAACAAATAAAGATGAATTTTAGTCAGGGCTCATGCGAGGTACTACAGAAGGTGCCATGAGGCATTAAGATCCTGTTACTTTTTAACCTGACACAAGATGTCACCATTGCTCCTGTGCTGTTAGTAATAACAGTAGAAAGTTCAACAGCAGTGAGAGTTTGACTCCCTGATTACACAAGTTTGGGTTTGCTCTCCCTTCACAGAGAGATGAGCAAGTACAGAACCATTGATGAGATTCATTAATCTATAGGCCATTCAACTTTAAATATTTATGTATAAACACTTTGATTTTTTCCCATTATACCAGCTATGGATCAAAATTAGTATCTCTTTGTAAACATCTCACAAAAGACATTTTGGTGGAGGTGATTATAAAATAAGATAAGCTAATGTTTTTATGAGATAACTGGAAAATGACAGCTCCTGTGTTTGTTTGGTTTCACTGCTGTTGACAGTGATAAAGTGATCTCCTGTGACCAGAAGCTTGGTGCCAAAGTGGAAAAAAAAGACATGACATGATCCTACGGTACAATGGCTAGGAAGTGTGCCGGCAAAAGATCATTGGAGAACTAACACATCAGTGGGAAGATGGCTGTCATGAAAGAAACTATATTTTCTATAGCTAGAAGAAATGACCTCAAAAGAGCATGAACTACATCCTGTGGATTCCAACTAAATGACGCTTTGCAAAAAGGCAAAACTGTGGAGCTGTTGAAAAAATCTGGGGTGGGTGAGGGGACGGAAGAATAGGATGGTGAAGGTACTCTCTGTGCTACTTAATGGCGGACACATGTCCAGACACAGAATGTGTGATGCCAACACTGAATCTAAATGCAGACTCTGGATGTTGGGTATTTATGATGTGTGGATACAGTTTCCTCAATTATAGCAAATGTACCTCTCTATTGGGGCATTTGTAATGGGGGAAGCTGTGCATGTGTGGACGGCAAGGTGATATGGGAAATTTCTGGACTTTGCAAATTTGCTGTGATCTTATAACTACAGGCATCCCTAGCTATCTGTGGGTAATTGGTTCTGGCCCCCAGGGATACCAGTATCTGTGGATGCTCAAGTCCCTGATCTAAAATGACTTAGTATTTGCATATAACCCCCATACCTGCTCCTGAGTAATTTATATCATTTCCAGCTTACTCATAATCCCTAATACAATGTAAATGCTATGTACATAGTTATGCTGTATTGTTTAGGAAATCTCAAGAGAGACAGCCACGCAAGCGCAGGCTCAGTCGGTGGGCACCACTCCAGACTACTTGTTTGAGCCTTGGTTGGTTGAATTTTAGGATTTGGCACCCCAGGATGTGGAGGGTTGACTGAACTCTCAATAAATATTTGAAAAAGCATGATTCCCAGATTTATCACGGAGATGTGCCTGCATTATTGGGAAAGTATTATCATCTACTTTCTCATCAGGCTAGATGCAAATGTAGCTGAAGCACGGAGTTAGTCAGGGTCCTAGGGGGAAAAGCATCATATGGTGCAACAGGATTTTGTTAAACTGTTGATGAGAAGGAAAGAATTCCAGCTGACCTTGAACAAAACAGCACTGTTTGAGGACCTGGATTCTCTATAGGTTCTTTTCCTTAAAGCTGGTTCGTCGAAAGTTGTAGTTCCAGGAACCTATTGATGATGTTAAGTGAGAGCTTATTAGACATGACACAGTCAAGTTGGGTAGTTTGAAGAGAATTTTAATGAAGAGATTGTTTCCAAAGGTGTCGGCAGAGCTGAGGGAAATGCAAGGGCAAGTGCAATACCTGTACCGAGTGAGGGAGCTGTTACTGGCATTACATGTGCCACCCAAAGGGGAGATCTGTGGGCCGGCAGTGGAGGGCGGGGAGGAAGGAGTGGGCTGGGAGGCCCAGGCCCCCTCTTCCCTTTCATGCCAGTCTGCTGTTTAGTCACCTAAACTAAAGCTGCTGTAGTTGCTTGAGTCACCTTTCCACATGACTCAACAGAGGGGAACAGGACAGAGAGCAGAGCTGAGGGGAGATGGAAGATGTACAGCAATGCTTTTTCAACAAATTAATTTTTATTACTTCATTCTGCATTCACATGGTTGCACAAGAGTTTCAATGGAAATGAACAATCTCTTTCCCCATCTGTTGCTTCTATGCACCAAACACTTTTGAGGCGATGAACTTGTTTTTTCCTGAGACTTACCTCCTTACTTTTAGCCAACACTGATATATGTAATTTTTTTCTGGTTTGATATTATTTTTTCATTTCCAATTAATGTAGCTGAGCACTTAACTATCACCCACACCTCCCCTTCATCTTGTTCTGAGTCTACCACGTCCTACCAAAGGGTTACACGAAATTTTTAGACATTACATCAGAATTCAGTGTTTATAGTATGACTTTGTAACTATTATTCATAAGGGAACTATGTAGTATACAATTCTTATTTTTCTTTTCTTGGAAAGCTTTTGTTTTCTCTGGTCCTAGATTACTAATTGCATCATTTTGGACCTAGTTTTCTATATATCTTCTGCAAAGTCCTCCTTGAACTGGCCGGGAGCATTAACCCCCTTGGAGTCTGTCAAATATGGGAGGTAACATACAGCTTCGTTTTGATTTGGAGTCACCGTTACTGGGGCCCTGTACCCTCCTTCTCCAGTCTGCAGCAGTGGCTCATTGGTTCTACTTCTTAGTGGTGTGATTCTGGACACAGAGAATCATCTTCTTTCCTGTGTTTGATTATTTACCCTGTTCTGTTATCTCCTGTCCTTGTTTACTTCTTCATTTGATGGAATACATTCCTAACAACTCAGCTACTAGTTCCCGTGTGGGGTTGGAAGTTGTTCCATCCTACCAAATAGTTCGGTCTCCAACAAAAGTCCTCTGGTTCAATTCAATTCCCATCCATCTGCGCAGAGACAGATCAGACCCCACAGGCGGAGGGCCCAGTCACACAAGGCTGCCCTCGCTTTCCTTGGCGTCCAGTTGGCACCTGTGCACCTAACTGACTTGCTGCAGATCTGAGGTCCCAATGACCCCTCACCTTTGGCTGCATTAGCTTGTTAGAGTGCCACAGAAATTAGTTTACTGCCTAGATTGCAGATTTACCATGAAAGGCCATATGGAAGAGGCCTTTGAGAACTTACATGATTTTGAGACACTACATGCCTGAAAATATTATTAAATTACCCTAAAAACAGAGTGATAATATGACTAAGTATAGAATTACATGCTGAACTTATTTTTTTTTTTTTAATTTTGATAGCATCGTTCCATTGTCTATTAGCCAGCCTGCTTCTTTAGATTTTATATGTGAGCTATTTTTTCTCTCTGGAAGATTTTGGAATCTTATAGAATCCTTAAATCCTTTTGGAATCTTATAAAATCCTTAACATTCTGAGATTTATAGTAACACTTTAGCAGGGGCAGGATGCCGGGCACTTGCTTGGCCCCTTCTTCAGTTCAGGGAAATTTTAACTAAGTTCTTGACTGTTTTCTTCTTTCCATTTTTACATCTTTCTTTCTCCAACTTCTGTGGTTCAACCCTGCATGCAGTTCCTGGATTGACCTTCTGATTTTCTTATACTTTCCCTTATATATTCAATTTCTTTCTTATTTAGTCAACTTTCTATAGAATTTCTTCAACTTTATCCTATAGATTACTTTTCTGTCATTTAAATTTCAAGGGGCTTTGTATTTCTTCTTGGATTGTTTATTTTCTGCATGGCTTGTTCTTATTTCTTGATTGGTGCGACCTCTTTTATCATTTGAGGATATTGTTTCTAACAAGGTTTCATTTCCTGCTTTCTGTGTTGTTTTCCTTGGCTTCCTCATTTCTTGTCTTTCATGCTAGCAACTCCTAAAGTGGAAATTCTAGGTAGTCTGTCTAAGAGTGAAATGCTTAGTTTAGTGGAAACTGTGCACATGGATAGAACTTACAGTTGGTGGACATTTTTACAGGCTCATTAAGGGGGAGGGGTAGCTAGAAGTATCAGTGGAGACTCCTAGATGTTAGTATCCATTCATGCTTTCTTATCTGGGAAGTAAATGAGTAACTGCTGGTGTGCTAAGAGCCAGGTAGGAGAAGAGATGGGAGGACATGACCATTTGGAGTATACTATCTTGGGATTAGTTCCTCTGTTTGTATTATAAGAGCCCTACCCTCTGTGATAGCTATTGCGGTCTTCCACTACTCAACATTCAGAAGTACCTGGGCTTGACAACTTCTGCAGTGCAAAATGGCTTTTTCTTGTACCTGACCCTGAATCCTTATAGATACTGCAATTTTAGCTTCATGCCAAGTCAACTATCTGCTTTCCAGTTTTCAAAATCTTGCGGGCACCTATCACGTGTTGTCATCTACTTTCTCATTCTTTTTCATTTTATGATCTTTCTTTAAAAAAGTCCCTTTTCCTGCCATATTTAATTAAAAATCTCCTACCTCTTTTTTGTTTTGTACCTAAAACCAAAGGGACAGGCAGGGGAAGCAATGAATTGTTCAACGTTGTTCAACCTCTCAGGATCTTTCTCCCTTGGCAGTGGCCCACTGAAGACCTTTAGCCTCACTTCCCTTTATAAACCCCCTTCTTTGTTCTTTGCTGTTTTAACTTTTCCTCAGACACACGGCCCATCACACCTATTACATTACATCTTTTTCCATTATACTCGAATCCGGTTCCTTTATTCCTGAGAAGATTGGAGGCTTACACATGATCAGGGTTGAAATGAATGAAGTTGTACTCTATTTATAGAAATGTAGTGACATGTCTTCCAATGTATAATAGAATAGTGGGTGTTGACAAGATTTTCAGTAACCGTGGAAACCCTCAATTATTTCTGAACCATGCTCATTGTTTATCTGCATCTGATTTTTACCAAACAGGGCTCTTGCTGCTAACATGAATTTTCCAATGAAAACATATCGCTCATTATTATCCTCTTCTCAGGAATCAGGCTCTGTCTTTTAAGTTCAAATTCAGCCATATACATTGAGAAGATTGTGTCAGTGACTCTTCTTGATGATGGTTGAAAACTTACAATGAGAGTAGTGGCAACAATGATGGTCATGATGTCATAAAGAATATTTTGACAATCTTCTTTGCTTCTAAAAATGACTATGGGATGGAACAGGCCTTGTAGTTTGGAAAGTCCCTGCCACCAGATCCACCAGCTGTCTGAGGCCCTTTCAGGTCATCAACTTGGCAGTAACATTGGGAGAGGATCTGCAGAAAGCCTTGACCAGCACAGCATGTGCAGCAGCCTCAACATGTTGTTTATGGCTTTCAAAGTAGAATGCATCCCTGGCAGTTCTCTCTAGAGGAAGGAATCCCACCTCACCAGTTTAGTGACTGTTCCATTTGATAGACTTAAACTGGTGACTACTCAGTGACCCAATGAATTTCATATTCTGTCTTCATTTGTAATGTAGTACACGGTAGGCATTTCCAGTATAATGTTATTTTTAAAGACTTTGAATGTATAATAAACCATGTATTTTTCTTTATTAATTTCTTCCCTTTGAGTTAGCCATACTCCATTTGTAATGATCTATTGAAATACAGCCAACCCCCATCATATCACTATCAAATAACCAAAATTCATTTCTGAAAAGTATTCTGGAAAGCTTTTCTGATGCCAGGAAGCAGCTTTGGATTTGATTTCCATATGGTTCCCCTGGGGTGAGTGAGGTATCATAGGAGCTGTGACAGCAATGCAAGGATGCTGGGAAATTTCTATCATTTTAAGGAGTAGAAGGGAGAAAATAATTCCCAAAGGCCTTCTACTGGGAATAAGAAATGTTTGACCAATTGTTTCAAGTATTAATAGGAAAAGGAGGTGTGAAAATTAAATCTGGCACCAGAGACTCTCTTGAAATCCAATCTGTGGGGTGGGATGGACCCATGTGTATCTCTCAGCAAGGGCATACCTCTGTCTGTTTGAGAATTTGCTTCTAATTCCAGCTCTCATCGACCACGCACACACACACACACACACACACACACACAAATTGCTTAGGTGAATGCTTCTACAATTTCTTGTAGTGACATAACATTGGCCTTCAGCGATAACTGAGCCTGTAAAGCATTTGCCTTTTCTATCAAAGAATAAAAGATAATGTTCCTGATCTTGATTATCCTGTGTTCTGCATTTAAAAAAAAAAAAATGAACTCTGGAAGAGGTCTGGCTTCAAATCACCAGCTAATGTGAAATTCATAAGAATTTTGTTATGAAAAAAAATGTTGAATTGGGCAAAAAACAGTCAGAATAGCTTCTTCATTCTCACTGATATTTTCATGAAAGAAGACATACTTTTTTTTTCCTGCAAGGAAAATTTGTAGTGGCCTTACCCCAGAAGACTGCATTCTAATTGTACTGGACAGAGTATATCTCTAGCATTGTCATTCCATTAGAGAATTTGCAATAAATCTTAATGATACATGCAAATACACCAATCTAATGGCTCATTATGAAAGAAATGGCTGGCTGTTACCATTTGTTTCCAGCAATTTATATGATTTCTCACCTCCTGCTGGTAAAAAGTTCCAGAAGGCAAGGGACTCAATTTAAAAAAAAAAAAAAAAAACCAGAAAAGCCTATCAGAATGAAAATAAAAGACTAAGAAAAAATACTGCTCTTTTCTTATATCTGCATTTAAATTTTTATAGACATTCATAACCTGACATAATTCTGAGCTTTTTGATTTGAAAACCACCTAAATGTATTCATTATGCAGAAATGTTTTGTTGGTATTCCTTGCTTTGGCATTCTTTTAAATCCCCTCTCAATAAAGCTATATACTGAGTTTAGAAAAACAAGGGAGCAGGTAAAAATCAGGTCAGAGAGGAAAAGAAACTTCTGAAAGAGTTTCCTTTTTCAAAGATATCAATGGAATCATTATGCCTCCCCTCTCCTGTTTCTAGGCTATTGAGTCATCTTTCAACTGAGAACTCTTAACTTCTTGGTAGACAAGCTTGATATGCATATTAAATACTAGAGTTTGGTTGAGCATCACTTAAGATAATAAATTATCTATTTCTGGGCAGTGTACATGTCTTACTCATCTCTGCAGTCCCCAGACATAGCACTCTGTAGAATCCCAGTTGAACTCATTTTCTCAAATTGAGTCCAATAGCTAAACCCTTATCACTACCTTTATCCCTTAATACCTGTGATAACATATGGCAGGCAGGAGCTCTCTATTGGCAGAAGTAACAGATATTTACTTAAAGAAATAAACACTAGGGATGGGGAATGGAGGAACACATTTTTAAAAATCAACAAATTTCATGCTAATTCCAGTAGCCTACACAGAAAGACCGCAGAGGGAGTTCAGGGATTGTATCTGTTAGGTCATAATAACAAAGATAGTTTAGAAAATACTTAAGGTCCTTCTAGTTTATCTACCTGGATGTAATGTTTGGGAAAATATCAATCCACATGACTAGAGCAAAATAAAAAGTTATTTTTTCTTCTCCTCTGTCCCAAAGATGGCTCTCTTTACTGCCCCATAGACTCAACAAATTTCTGTAGAGACAGACATTCAATCTTATATGTGCTTTGTTCAAATGATCAGTGGAGGCTGATTTGTGATTTTTTAACTCAGATCCAGTTTCTCAGTTGGGAGAAAAGGGCCTTCTCAATGTGATTAGCTTCTATCTCTGATACCAAGGGTAAAGAGTTAGGGAGTTATCAGTATTAAACTGATTCAGGGATCACTCTTGTCTGGGAGAGAAATTTTCATGGAGGGGAGCTGCTGGGCTGGACAGATAGCCTAGAAGGCCTATAATACAATGAAAAAAGAAAAAAAGATAATTTACTGTTGCCCAGAGAGGAAAAGAAGTACAAAATGAATGGTAATATGGAGAAAGCCACCAGTAAATAATATGTGCAAATTTATGGAAGGCAATTGAATTGGATCAATGGTTCTCATAAATATAATCCATTCATTTGATAGCACCGGGAAAATCTCAGTCTTTTTTAATTAAAATTTTCTTTTCAAAACCAAACCACAAAAATAGTCGTGACAAGGACTACTCACTCAACATTCATCCCCTTCCCCAGTGAAAGTGGTTTGGTCATTTTTCTGTACAACTAAAATAATGCATTTCACAGCCTCCTATGTAGCAAGATGTTGCCAGTGAATTTTATGTTGAAATTATCTGTATTTAGTGGGACCTCCCAGGGAAAGTGTTTAAAAGGTTTTTTTTTTTTTTTTTAAAGCTAGCACATATCCTTTATGCTTTCTACTCCTTCTCTTCATCCTGACTGGAGTGTTTGGAGCCCAGCATCCATTGCGGAACCTGAGGTGACCTTCAGAGTAGCCAGACTTCAACAATGAAGGTATGGAAATAAAGTAGGTAGGTGGACCTAGAATGACATCATAGAGCTATCACACTGTTGCCGAGTTACCACAGACCTTGTTTATATGACAGGAAAATAACCCCCCATCTTTGTTGAACCCTTTTAACCTCTAGGCTCTATAACTAACAGCTGAATGTAAATTCTAACTAAGTTAAGGAGCCTTTATTCATTGGGGGAGCCTTCTGGGGTTGACTGATAGTGACTGACAAAAACAAAATTTATAACAAGACGTCTTGGAGTTGGTTTGTTCTGGTCCTTACCATTTATGTTTTCAGAGTGGCTAAAATCTATGAAATGGAATGATATACTGATAAGATAGATCAATTCTGGTTCAAGAACATTCCGTCAAGGCTGTGAGAATGTGCTCTGAAGAGCAGCAGGTAGTGGAACTGGCTGGCAGTCTGCCTGCCTGGCCCTGAAATCTCTGTGTTGGAGGTGACTTCTCTCCCTCCCAAGGGCTGCTCCCAGCCCATGACTGTGGCCAAATACTAAGGCAGGTTTTTTTCTGGAAAGACATGGAATTCCTCTGATGGCTAGCTTTGCTTGAGGAGTCGCTGATAACCCTTCCGAACATTCCATGGCAGCCTAGGACACTTCTGCTCAACCTTCTCTCCCTTTCTTCTTGACTTCGAGCCATGGTCTGAGCACTCTTACGCCTTCCTGGCTCACTATTTTCTCTCACAGACACTTCTCTTAGTAAATACCTTCCTTATTTAATCCCATTGTGGCACCAGTTTCTATAAGGACCTACTACAGGTAAATATTTTCTTTACTCCTGTAGCCCATCTATTTTGGGGCCCAACTTATGCAAGATCAGATGAGTTTTGTGCAAAAAGAAAAAAAAAAGTCATGGACTGTCAGGTTCTCACCTCCCCCATTCTCTTCTGTTTTCAAAATGAAGGAAAAAAAATACCTATGTCAAATTTTCAGTGGAAGTGTTTCACATGCCCTATACTCAGAAACCTGAGATAATAAAAAGAATGAAACATAATATGTAGTCCCAGTTCTGCCAGCTCATTATTTAGTTGGATGTATGTGGAAGTGGAAAGGGGCTCCATCCCACCATGTTCAGGAAACAAGGAAAGCTTTGCAACGCCCAACATGGAGGAGGAAGAGAGTGGAAGATTACGCAGGAGGATTTTGGGTATGTAACCTCCTGCCTTCATTCCATTGAGCCTCACACATGAGATGCTGGTAAATGTTGTTCTTTCTGGGAGTCAAGGAGGAAATGGAAAGGGGTTCCTACCCCACTCACTTAAGAGAGGGAATGTAGAAAACAGTGGGGCCTTGGTTTCCTCGACAAGGAAAGTTTCTTTTTACAGTAAAAAGGACATTTCCTAATTGTGTTTTCTCTTCATCTCTGGCTATATCACTTCATTAGAAAGCATAAATTTTTAAGGGGATATAGAATATAATAAAATATTCTATGGTAATTAAACTGTCTTAATACCACTTAATTTACTTGGAGATTTGTTAGGCAATCAAGTATTCCCAGACTACTTTGAACAGATTGCAAAGCTGCCTGACAAAAATTCTCATTTCTTATTTATAGACAGATAATAGTTCAGATCCAGATGTTGAGTGGGGGAGCAGGTAGGAAATTTTATCTTGTGCTTCATAGGCATGTCAAGTGAAAAAATGAATTATATTTTCTTTTTACAGGCACAAATAGATGGCTATGAATTTGGACCCTGATTTAAAATTTATTTAGTGTCTAATCAAATTTCTATGCACTTGTATACAACAAAACTATGTTTTACACTCAAAAATAAATTATTTGCCTATGATAATATTCTGTACTAAACATCACTCAACAGATATAAATTTTATTTCTATCAGTGCAACTAATCAAATTAACCCTTTACTTGGAATATTGCCGGTTTGGGATGGAGGAAGGTGGGGAAAGGAACATGTATAAAATGTTTTTAATAATATTTTCTTTAACATCTGCCTAGACTGTCAGCATATGTTTTTCTAGCTTGTAGAAGCTTTTGGCAACTCCAGCTGCTTGGTGACAGTTGTAGGATACCGTTTTCTCCAGATTGCTAACTATTCCATGAGACCATACATCCAGCCAGATTAATTGGGATTATCATTTTAATTAGATTAAAAATGGTATTCACAAAAGAATATCAGAGTAGCCAAAAACATCACTTCTTATTTTGGTTCCACATTACCTTCACTTAAAGAAATTCTCTTGTCAAGAATGCTTTATAAATTCAGCACTTTAAATTCTGAAAGGATCTTAAAGGTCAGCTAGTCCAACCTTTTCTTTCATTTCATAGTTTAGAGAGCTGAGTCTCTAAAAGGCTGAAGATTACATAGCTAATAGTTACCTGGCCAGGTTTAGAAGCTGGATTCACCCATTCACCTATCCATCCATCCATCCATCCACTCATCCACCCATCCACCCATTCATCCATTCATCCATCCATCCAACCAACCAACCAATCAACCAGCCAACATATATTTGCTGAGTTCCCACTGTCTGGAAACTTGTTTGGCAGAACGAGTTAACAAAACCAGACATAGTTACTGTTCTTGTTGAAGAAACAAATGCTAATCAAATGGTTATATTTGTGCATTACTATGAAAGGGAGATACACTGTTTTGAATATGCATACCAGGGGCTGGCATTGTCTGATAGGTGGGAATGGAGAAGAAGCCTTTCTTTTGGTTGTTGACTTTAAGGTGGAAGTTGAAGTCTGTGCATTAACCAGGCAGAGAGGAAGAAAAATACCTCTCTGTGTTGGGAACCCATGTGACAGAAGTAAGAATGGCATGTTTGATGCATTTGATATAGGCCAGTGGAGCTGAATGCAGAGAGCAAGAGAGAACATGCTTCAGGATGGGTCTGAAAGGTAATCAGAGACCATAGAAAGAGACTACCTCATTCTAACGATCTGATATGAGGATGTGAGGTTTGGACCTGAGGTGCTATTTTGCTGCTTTGAGGAACAAGTCAGGGGATCAATGTGAAAGCCTTGAGGATGGTGCCCAAAACATGGGAGGTGGAGAAGAAACTCATGAGAAACCGAGGCCTTGGTGGTCAAGTCTCACAAGGGACCACTTAGTTGTGTTTTTAATGATTTCGGGGAGTTTAACTTGGAATTTTTGTTACCTGCAACCAAGCGTATCAACTTTATTAGGGAGTCAGTCACATGATAATGCAGGCACTGTCTACTAGATGTGCTGCCTGTCATTTTTTTTTAATTTTAATATAATAGTTTATTTTTACATAATTTTGTGTCTTTTTCCATCTCAGTTGTAATCCCCATGGGCTTCCCATCACCAAA
>NW_004567128.1:5255894-5263277 GCF_000260355.1 Condylura cristata
TTATTATTATTATTATTACTATTACTATTATTACTTCTTCCTCCCTGGTCCTTTATGCTCCTGCTATGAGTGAAGCCATCTGGTATTTTTCCTTTTCTTTCTGGCTTATTTCACTAGGCATGATCCCTTCCAGCTCCATCCATGTTGCTGCAAAAGGCATGTGTTTATTTTTTTGGTTGCTGAATAATATTCCATTGTGTATATGCACCACATCTTTTTAATCTAGTCATCCACTTTTGGGCATTTGGGCTGCTTCCATGGCTTTCCAATTGTAAATAAAGCAGCAATAAACATGGGGGTGCAGGTGTCCTTTTGGATCAGTGTTTTTGTGTCTTTTGGGTAGATACCTAGGAGTGGGATTGCTGGGTCGTGGGGAAGCTCTTTTAGCAGTTTGAGAAACCTCCAGTTTTCAGAGTGGTTGTACTCATTTGCATTCCCCGTCACTGTTTTTAAACAATGGATGATTATTTGCTGAATCAATGCTCAGGCCCATGATGGGTGCATGTGTGGGGTGCTTTCTGCCTATTTCAGTCCTGCTCGTCCTCAAAGCCAGCTTAACCTTCCCACATTTTAGGAGGCTTCATCTCTTTTTACTTGCTTCTGCCTTTTCTGTTTGCTCACTAATAATGTGGCTCAGCTATGTGGTCTTGTATTTTATTTTATTTATTTTAAAGAACTACTCCCTCTGATACACACACACACACCCTTAAAAAAAAAAAAGAGCACTGTACTTTAGTAATGGTGCTTCATCAATCCTTTTCTCCTTTGTGTCTTTTCAAGTGTTCTCAAATTTGGGGATAGATAAAAATCATTGTTGGGCTTGTTGAAAGAGCAGATTCTCTCAGGTCTTATAACTGCACACATGGAGAGACAGCGTACATATAAAATAAATCATATAGATGTTCAATGCATAATTCACGAATTGGACTGAATTAAAGTCCAGAAGGGATTTGAATTAAGGGTTATCAGAAAGTTTTCTTCTAGAAGGTTCCAAAAATGGCCACCTTCTTCCATTTGTCCTCAGTGATCTCATAACTGCAGAATATCAAGGTTGAGCTACTGCATGCTTAAATGGCAGCCAGAATCTTTGATAACCTTAGCTAAAACTGGTGAGAGAAACCAAATCTTAGCCCTCAAATTCTGCATGAATGCGAATCACAGTGTCAGGATTTTTTGATGAAAATGGGTCTTTCACTTCTCATCTTGTGCATCTGCCCCAGCCTCTGCCTCCTTCCTTCCCCTTTGAGTGCTCTTCTCTTTCTGCTGATTTTGAGTTTTTGTTCTAATGGGAAACACTCTGGGCTAATGGGAAATGGATGCCTCTACCTGGGCCACAACTTTGTCACAGCAAGTTACTCATTTCTTCCTGTTTCCTGCTGGCCCAACCAACCTGCTCCATCTTCCACCCTACCTCTCATCCATGAACAGACCCTCTTCTCTATGTTTGTTACAGGACAGTTGGTCTTCCAGTTTGTATCCTACTCTTGTTCCTCTCCTTCCCATTCTTTCTTTCTCTGTATCTGTCTCTGTCTCTCTCTCTCTCATGTGTGTGTGTATACACACGCACACACTGCTTTTCTTAATTCATATATGAAAATAATCAAGTTTAACACAACGAAGTTAAAAGTTATAAGTATCTTATAAGTTCTGGAGATAAGGGTCTGTTTCAAGTGCCTCCTCTTTACCCTACTCATGATGGAGGGATTGCATGGTATTGATAGGAGTGGCTGAACGCACTGCATGGGACACGTCTAGCTGAGGTGGACACTGACTAGCTGGGCTGGACACTGGCTTGCTGAGCTGGACGACAGTTTGTCAGTCACATACCTTCACTCCGTTGGGGGTCTGTGGGCTACTGGGGCTTGAATTTAGAAGCTGTGAACAGCCTGTGGCTGTGGGAGGCAGTGTGGTGATGTGGGGGTGTGGGCAGAGTGAAGGGCTCCTGGTCCCTGGGGAAGCTGGGACTGGCTCATTTGCATTGTCCTGAGGTTGGCAGGGTCCAGCAGGAGCTGAGCATGGTCGCCTAAGGAGGTTGTTTGACTAGAGCCCCTTGTTAGTAGCTGTGTAAGGGAGAAACTTGGCGGTCGAGACCCTCCCAATTTGATCAGATACGAAGGCAGTACCTAGGAGCAGTTTTTGGCTTTGCAACACAGGGTCTCTTTTCTCTTGAAATATTCCGGTTCCTGCTTTATCTCATCAGTATTTAATTTTGGGACAGAGTCACCCAAGTAAATTTTCCTTCTTTTCAGTTTTGTATGTCACTTGACCTCTATGGGCGGGGTTACAGCATGTGAGAGGGCCTTTGGTTTTGTGCCCGTCCTAAATTTGAACCATAAGCAAGAACAATTGAAATGGGCTGACTGCTGTAGGCCTACCTTTGAAGCGCTCTCCCTCCTCTCTTTAGTAGTGTTCCTTGGAGACAGAACTTGAGGCAGGAACTTGGGGGTAAGGAGTGTACTGCCCAGTGCTCTTCTGGAAGAAGCTGTAAGGGAGGGTGGAAGAAAGAAAGGAAACAGGTGGGGGAAACTGAGCATGTGAGTGGTCTTGCTTCCTGAAGGAGAGGCTCTGACATGCAGACCATCCCTTGGCATTGTCTCTGCCTTGAGAGAAAGGTCTCTTGTATCCTGACATCAGTCATAGACTGGCCAGGCAGTAGCTAAGGTAACTTCCTGGAGGAGATGGAGGAGCCGTCAGTGGAACCCATATGCTTCTTGCTGAGGAACAGGTGATCTTCCTGATAAAGGGGATCTGAGCTGGGTGCTAACTGCATCTACTGCATACTTTAACAACAACCCTAGGAGTTGGATATTATAAAGGTATATTTTTGAGATGAGGAAGGTAAGGCATTGAAAAGGCATGGTTAAAAGTTAAGACAGCATGCCAACTCAGAATGCCTGGTTTCCAGGCATTACAGGGGAAACATGCCTGAGAATTCCACAGTCTCTTCATTTTATGCTATAATTTGATCCAATTTGTGAAATGTGTGTTGATCACCAGCATTGCGAGGAATTGTCTCAGGGGAGTACTTCTCTCAATGGCCCAAGTAACAACACCCATCTTTAATAAAGGCCTGATATCAAAAGACCCTGGGGGCCACTTTGTCATCCAATGACATAATTAACTGTACATGCCTTGTTGGATTCGTCTCAAACTGTCTGACAAATTTGTTCTTCTTAAATCGTCCATGTGACTTTTCTGCTCATAAGATACGGCTTTTAATGAGGAAATGTGACATTGGCCATTTATTTAAGTCAGTATTTAAGGAATTCATGGATAGGAGCATTATTTTAGTTACCAGCTTTACAGTTTTTTATTCTATAGCAAAGAGCTTGAAAGGGAGGGGCAGATGAGAACAACTGTTTATGGGAAAGCCTGGCCAGTCAGCCTTCTGAGCCTTTGGTGCACAAGGAAAATGGCTGTGAACCCTGGGTTCTCTGGGAAAGAGGGGGATCCATCTTCTTAGGGCTTTGCCCTTTGTTAAAAATTAAATAGCATGTGCTTCCATCAGCACAGTCTCTAGAGTAGCGGGGAGATTGGTAAATCAAATATGAACTTCATATTTTCTAGAAGTTTATTTTACTTGTTTAAAAAATAAATGATATATCACATAGTTGAAAATGTAGAAGGGAATCATAGTATAAAGTCCCTTCTACAACCTGCAGGTACCGACTTCCCTTGCTCAAAGTCCATGCTGTTGTCAGTTCCTTCGTTATCTTTCTAGAGATCTTTTTTGAACACTCAAGCAGGTACATGTAAATACTTCCTAAGATCTCTGAAACTCCAGTAGTGAGCCTAGAAGTAGGAAAGCTCACGTAACCATCTGCTAGGTCTTCCACAGAAGTTACCAGAAACTGGGCGACTTGGAACAACAGAACTTAGCTCTCTCCCAGCTTTGGAGGCCAGAGGCCCAGCACCCAGGGGCAGCAGGGCCAGGCTCTAGGGAGGAATCTTCCATTTCCTAAGTTCTGGTGTTTGCCAACAAATCTTACTGTCCTTGGCTTGTGGGTCACTCTATCTGTCTTTGTCCTCATGTGGCCTTCTTCCTGTGTGTGTCTGTGTCCAAATTTCCTCATCTAATGGTACCAGTGACCAGGCTAGACTCACTCTACTCTGGTACGACCTTGTTTTACCTTGACTCTATCTATAAAGAACCTACTTCCAAATAAGGTCACATTCTTATATCTGTTCATGATATATAATTCTACTCACTTCCCCCCTAGTAATATAATTTCAAAGTTTTAAACAACAGCTGTAGAAAAGTGGATTTCAGTGCACCTTTGGGAATGAAATGAAGGTGTGAGCTTTTTAGTTTTGGGGAAAACAAATATTCAAATAGATCTTTCTCTCCTTGACATAAAGCGAAGACCCACAACAGCAAAATGCGATTTCTAGACCACCAATGATAGATAACATCAAGCCAGGCTGTTTTGGATGAAAAGGAGAAAGGTTATCTGTGTAGTAAAGTATTTAAATCGGTGAGTTTCCCCCCCCCCCCAACTCTTTTTTCACTCCTACTGTAACAGGGTGGTCCCTAGGAAAAAGGGAAGTTCCAGGTTCCCTGCCCCACCTAGAAGGAGGGTGGAGCTGAACTGAGAAAAAGGATAGAAGAAAGGGAGAAGGGAGAAGAGAAGGAAGCGGGATGGAAAACAAGGAGACCTGAGGAAGCCACATGGAGCAGCAAGCATGTGATGAAGAAACCGGGCTTGTTTCCTGACCCTGAACTGGTGAAGGCAGATGTGGGTGAGATACCTGTAAGGAGGTGACTATGGCAGTGTTAATATTGATTTTGATGTTGTTCTTTTGCTCCCAGATTTGTCTGGCCATTTCTGACCCTTTTCCATGGGTCCCTGCCAGAAGGTGCTTTAGTCTTGGCAGGCTTTCAGGCTTTGCTTTGGGCCAATCCCTTTTGAGTTGACTTTTGCCCACGAGGGGATGGGTCACTTCAGGTGTTTGATTTAGAAGTTATATTCTTTGTGATCCGTATTGTATATTCACTGTATTAAAGTCCCTTTTCATTAAAGTTTTATATGTTTTGTCTTGTTGCAGCAGATGGCAGAACCCACCTAGAGCAGGAAGGTTTTGGGGCTTCAGGGGTGTCCCTCTCCCCCTGTCCTCTAGCAGATTTGGGGTGCCCTATAACACTACTTGTAGTAAGAAATACATCATAATCCAAACATAAAAATGTTACAGGGCACCCCAATGTGAATTGGGTTGCCTGTCTGTGGGTCCTCACCCGTGCGCTTACGATTCAATCGTATTATGGACACACTTCAAAAGGTTAAATAATGGATTTATTTATAAGGAGAAAGGTAAAGGGATAACCCAGGGAAAGAGGGAGAGAAACACAGGTTAACTAGGATGTCCTACCAGTTCTGCTGACGTGGACTCCACCGGCACGCTGAAAACCGATTGAGCGCCAAAACGATCAGCTGCGAACCACCAGGCCAAGAGACCCCCAGAGCCCACGTGTCCGGTTTTATCCCCACCTGGCTGCTCAGCTCTGCCCTCAAGTCCCTGCGTGCTTCTTCTTGGTACTGATGGGATTTGGAGTTCCAGCATCGAGTGGGGGCGGAGTCCGTGAAACCTGTATCTGTTACAAAAACACAACTGAAACAGATTTGCTCCATGAGACAATATGTACATTTATTGTTTGAGATGGCGTTTGCTTTTTGCTAGTCTACTCTTTTTCATTAATTTTTTCTGAAGACTACTAATGGCTGTCACCTGCAGTATTGTTATATGGCACCTCAATTCAGAGAGAGGCACCCCTGAAGTCCCAAAACCTGCCTGCTCTAAGTGGGTTCTGCCATCCGCCGCAACAAGACAAAACATATAAAGCTTTAATGAAAAGTGACTTTAATACAGTGAATATACAATATGGGACACAAAGAATATAACTTCTAAATCAAACACCTGAAGTTACCCATCCCCTCGTGGGCAAAAGTCAACCCAAAAGGGATTGGCCCAAAGCAAGGCCTGAAAGCCTGCCACAAGACTAAAGCACCTTCTGGCAGGGACCCATGGAAAAGGGTCAGAAATGGCCAGGCAAATCTGAGAGGAAAAGAGCAAAATCAAAATCAATATAAACACTGCCATAGTCACCTCCTTACAGGTATCTCACCCACATCTGCCTTAACCAGTCCAGGGTCAGGAAACAAGCCCGGTTTCTTCATCACATGTTTGCTGCTCCATGTGGCTTCCTTAGGTCTCCTTCTCCATCTTCCTTCCTTCTCTCTTCTCTCTCCTTTTTCTCTGCTCAGTTCCACCCTCCTTCTGGGTGGGGCAGTGAACCTGGAACTTCCCTTCTCCTAGGGACCACCCAGTTACAGTATGAGTAATGTGTGCTCATGATACATGCTGCCCTCAGAATTGTAGACCTCAGTGTCTGCCGATTATTGTCATTCTCACAGAGGTGTTTGTGAATAGCAGGGAAAGGAACCTCATTTTCTGGCGAATTGCCCTCAGTAGAATGGGAGTCCCTTACCTGAGAGGTTTCATTACCCCAGAACTGTGTGGCTCTGACCAAGACTTGGGTGACATGGGGCAGGCTCCTTTGCTTCAAGGCGGTGCCGTCCACTGGTGCAACTTGGACTCCAGAATTCCCTGCAGGAACATGCTGAAGTGAATTCCCAGCGGGACCTCATGATTATGTTCCTTATTCCCTTGCCTCACTCCTCTCTCCCCCAATAAGTCACTTGGGTAGTCATTAAAGTTTCACGGTCTGCTTTTAGGGAACCCAACTGTCGGAGACTCATAGTCTCCGATCACAGATTATTGGGGGGCAGAACAGGCAGGGTTTCAAGGTGGGAGTGGCGTCGGCGAGTGGAGATTCCTAGGAAAGGGGGAGAAGGGGGATAAAAGGGATCGGGTGTGAGGAAGACACGGGAATGGGAGTTGGGTGCAAGTCTTCCTGCTCTGCCTTCAGCAGAGGTTTATTTTATACACTTCAGGCAGGCAAAGGGATGACATTAGCATATGAAATGGACTGAGATCACAATCACCTTTTTGCTAATAGTCTGGGGTCGTTTTGACCTTTAGTTGAGATTATAACATTTTTTAAATTAATCTATCAAGGTTAAAACAGGTACATAGATTCACAGAGTTTAAGACTAATATTACTATATTTACCACAGTGAAGATTCACCAAAATAAAGTCCCTTAAACCTTGTCTACTACTTAACAGCTTTCATTCTCATTGAGGCATCATAGGGAGTAAAGAAAAGTGAGGGCAGAAAGAGGAAATTTTTTTGTAAATCAAATTACAGTAAAGTTCTTTGAAAACTTGTTAGAAATTATTTTTTAAAGATTTATTTATTTATGCATACAGAACTGGGGTACAGGCCAGAGGTGCAGGGGCGGCGAGAGGCTTCACCAGAGACAGAG
>NW_004567128.1:5263812-5281035 GCF_000260355.1 Condylura cristata
GACCTCTCCTGACCCGCCCGCTGCTCCCCTCAGCAGTGTACTTCCTCGATCTGCCTGTTCTGCTCCCCACTCTGTCTCTGGTGAAGCCTCTCACTGTCCCTGAGCCTCTGGCCTGTACCCCAGCTCTGTATGCATAAATAAATAAATCTTAAAAAAAAAAAAGAGTATGTTCCAGTATTGCCTCAATATTGACTTTGCAATAACAGCCAATTGTTTTTATCAATCATCCAATTGTAAGATCACTTTTGACTTCAAGAAGAATTTCTCACCCTGGTGCAGTGATTGCTTGCCTGGGCCAGGTAGCGCCTGATGTCGTCGTTTGAGTTCGGGGTTCTTGGATTCACTCTGGGAAAGGTTTCACCAGAGCTCCCCTTTCAGCGTTTTTTTTTTTAAGAGGAAGTTTATTAGAAAGAGACGGGAGAGGAGAAGACACTTGGTTAGGTGCAAGTGGGCAAGAAGAGCTGCCCCAAAAGGGACAGGTTTGCAGAGAAAGAGACCTGCATGGTTGCAGGCAGGCAGGCGGCTGCTGCCTTGCAGAAGTGAAGGAATGGAGGAAGGAGAGTGGGTGGAAAGAAGCACCTGCATAGGCACAGGTGGGCGGTGGAGCGGCTGCCCCATGCTGGTGGAGAGACTGTCCAGAATAGACAGCTTCTCTTTGGGAGGGGCTCACTCCCTGGGAGCCCAGGTTTGTTGACTTTGAATAGAATCTGAGAGGTCGGAGATTCCCTAGTGAGCTTCATCTCCATATCCATGTCCTTGTCTTTACCTGGGCGCCAGGCATCCTGGCGTTGGTGCCCTGATGTTATGGCTGTGTCAGCTGCAGCATTTGCCCCTTTTACCCATCCCTTTGTGTGACTCAGTCTTGTGATGCTTCTCCTGCATTCTCTCCTCCATCACGCCTTTGTGAGGTTAAGACAATCCAATTGTAAACTAAAGGTTGCTCAGAATATTTTGATATTATGATTAAACAAAAAAGGGAGGTCATAACATAAGTTAGCGTGGAAAGTCTGATTTTTCAGAACACGTCCATCTCTGTCCGGAATATGTTAGTCGATAGAGGTTGCATAGCTTGTGTCACCCAACCTAAGACATTACTTCTGTGTTTTAACTTCCTCAACTTGTAGTTTTATCACGCCTGTAAGGGCAGGCGTGATGCAGGAATGTGAGGGAACTGAGGCATGGGAGGGAGGGAGTGGCTTCAGGTCAGGAGGGGAGGGAGGGAGTCAGCAGGACACAGCCAAGTGGATAGAAAGCCTGCATCTTCCTGGTTTTTGCGGAGGAGTCAAACAAAGCCTGGACCTCTGGACAAGTAAGGACCAGGGCAAATGGACCTTATCTTGTCAGCATAAGGCTGTTGGCATCTTCGTTTCCAGTTGCTGCTGTAACAAACCACTGCAACCATAGTGACTTCAAATAATCCACATTTATCATCTAACAGTTTGGGAAGTGAGACATCCAACATACTTTTCAGGAAGCATTGTGTTCTTTCTAGAAGCTCTAGGGAAGTTCTGTTCCTTGCCATTTCAGCTTCCGGAGGACACCCACATTTTTGGCTCATGACTCCTTCCTCTTACCTTCACAGCCGGTGCCCCTTTGCTGCTTCTGCTGTCACATTTCCAGATTCCCACTCTTCTTGTGCCCCTTGTGGGAACATTGGGCACACCCAGCCAATTCAGGATCATCTCCCCATCTTAGGAGCTTTACTTTAATAACATCGACAGTTTCTCTCCTGCCATGTTCATTAACACATCCACAGATTCTCAGTGCTAGGTCACAGACATCTTTGGACAAGGGCTTAACTTAGTTTATTGCAGCTGGGGAGGCCTGGACACAAACGTAATAGTTGCCTTTCAACATTTGCTTCATGTTCAATGCCTGCAGTCAGCTTTGCTGCATAAATAGTATCTGTAGCGACTCCTCACTCTTAGCATAAAAGTTGGTCTGTCTCGAGGCTTGGAGCTTGCCCAGAGCAGGCCTCTGCTTCCATTACCAGAGCCTTGAGGTCTGCATCACACAGACTCAGAGAACACAAGGGGCTGAGTGGTAACATTTGGGCCTTCATGTGGGCAAAGCTTGCTTTCTGGAAAGAGCTGACAAGGGCGGAAAGTAAGTGGCATCTCCACCAGATCTTTGGCTAGATCTTTTGGAAACTCATGAACGCCCAGAAGAAGGGTGACCTGACTTTTCTCTGGTCATTAAGAGAGTCTCTATATGTTTGGCTGCTAATTTATAGCCATTAAGGAAGCAGGAGGACTTAGGGAACAAATCACCACCAGGCTCACGCCAGGTTCCCCCCATCTCGCTTCCCCAATTTGTCACTTATTACACTTTTTTACAGTCTTTTCAATATAAAAATCAAGTTCAGAGCTCCAGACAGTCTGTAGTCCATGCAAATGAATCCCAAAACTATTGTTAAGTAGATGCTAAGATAAAGTGGCTTATGCTTTCTCCACTAAATAAAAATTCCACCACAGACAAGCTTCTCATGATTAATGTCAGTTGAGGGAAGAACGATGTCAGTGGAGGGAGGAAGGGTGTCACAGAGTGCTGTCTGGATAGCAGTAATTTTCCCTTTGCATTCCTCAAATTACTGTCAAAGGTCATTGAGAGTAAAGTTAGCTAGGCATTATTTCGCCCAGTAAAATGTATCTGACTGAAAAAATCCTGTTTCCTGTGTTCATATTGCAGTTCTGATAGGAAAGAAATGACTGGACAGCTCAGCAAAGCTGTGTGGCATTGACTGTGCGTCCTGGGAGTTCATGCTTTCAAGGCCTCCCTTTTATTAATCCACCTGGTCTTCTCCCCCTCTCCCCTGCTAAGATTTTACATCTACTACATTCCTCATGTTCTTTATTCTACTGTTCCTTACTGAGCAGGAGCTGGGTCAGCACACGGGTAGCTTGATCAGAGCTAAAGCTAAAAGCTAGGATACGTCACTTTTGAGATACTCACGGAATCTGAAAAAAAAAAAAAAAAAGCATCTGGAGGTTTGAGTTGCTTGTCATCTAATATCTAAAACCCGCCAGCTATTTTCTCAGAATATTGGTTTGGGCCAAATGCTGCTTATGACAACTCATCATTCCTAATACAATGCAGAAAAGGAAATATTGATTAAAGGCCAAAATCATGCACACTGCCTAGTCACTTTCAAAATCCCAGCTGTGGAACCATGAACTTGATGAGTTCTGGAGATCGCTGGCATGCTTCAGGAAACCAAGTAACTGCCTCATGGGTATTTCTTCAGTCTTCAGTCTTTCGTGCTAGCTGACTGTGACAATTCTGTACAGGGCAAGAATGTCCTTTCTTAACATTTCCTTCAATCCCTGAGAATATAAATGAGTTGATGATTAGGGCTATGAGGCATACAGGATCCATATCACTCTAATGCGTTTCTGAGATCTGAGCTATTTGTTTTGTTAGCTCTGTGGTGGTTTTCCCAATGCCAGGAAGAAATTTAAGCAATATTGGAAACCTATGATTTTCTTCAGCTCGGCATCGCTGTGGAAAGGACAAAGACAATGCAACCTGCAGCCAACTTTTCCTAAGTAATACTAATAGTAAAAGAAATAAAAAGTCTTCCTTTTTACTTCAATAAGCAAAAGTGTGCTCTTCGGGGAGGTGAGCAACATTTTATTAGTACTTGACTAAGGTATGTGACAGGCATTTAAAAAAGTATTAGGCAGTGGTTTCATAGGTACATTTGAATTGATTGAACTTTTCTTTTAGGACAGTAATATCTATGAGACAAATAGAAAATCCTTTCTCCATTAACCTAAGGAAAACATTTTTGCTGACAATTCACAAATAAAATGCAACGCTACTAGCTTCTTTTTAAAAAACAAAGGTAATAAGTTTATTCAGTAGCTTTAAAAAAAGTATAAAACTTTTATTCTGGATATACCAAACATATACATGGTTGATGAGAATAGTATAGTGAGTTCTCATATACCCATCACCTGTCATCAACGATCTTTATTTTGCGAATCCTTCAACTTCTCTCAAAAATAAAATATATTTGAGTCATATCTTGAAGGTTGCCTATTCAGTGTCTTTCCTAGTCCTTCTTGTCCTTATGAACCTTAAGACATCTTATGTTCATTTGAATAGATCTTCTTACCTTTGCTCCCTGAAAAGATAGTCTGTTCACCTTGAGATCTGCCATTTTCCCTTCTTTCCACTTCAAAATGTCTTATTGATCTTATAATTTTGCTCTCTTTCTCCCATCCTCTCCTTTTATTTCCTCTTGTTGTTGAGAAATAGAGTTTCTTCTTGTAAAGTTTACCTTCCACCTGAGTATTGTGTCACATCTGTCTGCTCTCGAATCTTGTCCTATTAATTTTCCCTCCTCTATTTTCTATTTTTAGTTTCTCTTCTTGGATCCATTATCTCTGCCAATAAACATCCCCCAGTCATCTCCAGACTCAAAAGGCAGAGATCCTGGGAGCACCTTTCAAAATAATTTTTCTCCCCAAATTTGCTGTGACTCGGGCTTTTAGAGTCTAGATATTGTCCGGGCACAAAGGTGGTCATCCCCTAGCCCTCTGGGTTCTTCTAGGCTGGCGAATAATCAAGCATCAGTCAGATTGATGAGAGAAAAAAAGCCAAAGAGATCTTTAATAATCACATACATACCTCCTGTATACTAGCTCACCTAAGACAAGGGAGCTTGGGGGAAGAAAAGGAGGTCATATAGGGAGTTTGCCAAGGAAGGTACAGTAAACAAAGGTATGCAGAGTTAAGCTCTGCCTTTTCCATTGAAAAGAGAAGGAGATTAGGTCTTACTAGTATAGTGAAGCAGACATCCTTATAGAAAAAAAATTATATGCGACTATCTTTTTGAAAAGCATCCTCCATCCAGCCTTCACAGCTTTTTTAACTTTTTGCCAAAAAGATGTATTTTGGGGTGACAATGTTTGCTCCACTACAACATCAACAGAGAGGCAACAGAATGAAAGTACCTAAATTATGGTTGGAAACTTTTTCTGTAAAAGACCTCATAGGAAATATTTTAGGCTTTGTGAGTCACATGGTCTTATTAACAGTTTATCAGAAACTGCAACTGTTGGGAGCTAAAGTAGTCATACATAATACAGAAACAGGAGTGGTTGTGTTCCAGTCACCCTTTATTTATGGAAACTGAGATTAAAATTTCATGCTTCATGAAATAGTCTTCTTCTTCTTTTTTTTCCCAGCTATTAATAAACATGTAAACTCACTTTTCACTCACAAGTTGTACAAGAAGACACAGCAGGCTGCATTTGGCCTGTGGATTACAGTTTGCAGACTCCTACTCTAATTAGTACAGACAGACTGTAAGGGACTTGTACTGAATGAAGAAGGAAATGTGTGTTTGACTGGGAGCATGCAGAAGGACACTGGATGGAAAGCATCCCTGCCTTCAGGTTTAGAAGGAAAAGAGGAGAAAGTTTTCCTTCAGAGTGGCTGGTATCTCTTCCGGCCCAGTAAAAAGAATGCCCATGCCTGGGGGGATTGTTGTTCTGAGCAGATTCATTCAAAATGACTCACCAGCTTGAACGAAGCAGAGGAAGATTTTCTCCCTTTTATTCAGAGGGAGTAATCGACCCACCTGCATTGCTTAAATTAAGATTTCCAGAGCTCAGATTTTAAGCCTCTTAACATGGTTTACCTTTTACACCTCTCATCAGTGCAGAGAAATAGCAGTTGTGTCTTCTTTTCTTGTAAAACCGTGCTCCAGATGTGCAAGGGACTTTAGCCATACGATATTTCATGGCTGCTTCTCTGCCTGTGATCACTGAAGCACAACAAGTTATAGAGAATTTAAATGGCGTCCTGTTAAGTGTTGCAGCCAGCATTGTCAGCAGCTTTTGAGAAGTCATAGATAATCTAGAGTTTCAGAGAACTGATTTGAGTTTTTTGTCAGCTTCTCCTCGCTTTATTATTTTTTCATGTTTATTGAGGGTAAATACCAGAGGAAAATTCACTCCTTTTGGTAGGTAGGTCTGTGAAATTCGACAAATTCCTGGAACTGCCAGGACATGTTACATCTACCTGTCAAGTAACTACCCTGACAAACATGATATTTCCGTTAACCCACAAAAGGTCCCCGGTGCCCCTTCGTAACTGTCTTCTTGCCGAATCCCAGTCCCTGGTGAATCTGGTTTCTGTCCTATAGTTTTGCCTTTCCCAGACTGTCACATAAGTGGACTCAAACAGGATATACCCTCTTGGGTCTGGTTTCTTTCATCTGACATAATGCAGTTGATAGTCATCATGTCGCTGCATGTGTCCGTAGTGTGTTATGTTGTATTGCTAAGTAGATGCCACCAATGAGCATACCTCTGTTTCTATATGCTCCAGTGGGGGATATGGGTTGTTTCTAGCAAATGTTCTGGGTGGTTGAGAATAAGGACAATAAATATCTGTGTAAGGTTTGGGTGTGAATGTAAGTTTGTATTGCTCTTAGGTAGATTCCTAGAAGTGAGTTGCTGAGTTGTGCATTAATTGTGTGTCTGACTTTACAAGGAACTGACAAGCCACTCCACACCATTCTGCATTTCTCCCAACACAGTAGGAGAGTTCCAGTCACTCTGCTTCGCCAGTGCTTGGTAACAACAGTTTTTTTTTTTAACTTTGGCCCTCTAATAGGTATATAGTAGTATCTCACTTGGCTTAATTTGCATATTCAAATGACTAATAACATTGTGCATATTTCCATGTGCTTATTTGCCAGTCACATATCTTTTCTAGTGAAGTGTCTGTTCAAATTCTTGGCCCATGTGTAATTGGGGTGTTTATTTTCTTACTATTCAGTTCTGAGAGGTTTCTTAGTACTCTGGGAACAAGGCCTTCGTCAGATGTGTGCTTTAGAAACATTTTCTCCCATCCTGTGGCTTATCATTTTATATTCTTAGCAGTATTTTTTGCAGAGCAAAAGGATTTAATTTTCATGAAGTTCAGTGGCACTCCAGGAGCAAGGAACATACATAGCACCTAAATCTCGGTTTCTAAATACCAATTCTCCTTGAAAAAATGACAGATTCCAGGAGTGGGGCAAGGGAAGCACAGGAAAAGCCTGAAACATCTTGGGTTAGGAAGTCACGGGGATGTGTCCAAAGGTCTAGGGAGTCACTTAAAAGGAGCTCCCAATGGCCAAATTTGGGGAATAATGAACGGCAAAACAAAGAATGAGTGCAATGTATTATAATCTATAGAAAATAAGATAAAGATCCATGAATCCATACTGACATAATTAAATGCTTGAGATAAAATAGTAAATGAAAGAAAAGAAAAAAAATTCTTTTTTTCCCTGATAGCACTTTGTAATAAATATAGAAGGAACAATGGAAAAAGAAAATCATCAATAGGCAGAAGCTACAATAATAATTATTTCAAGCCAGAATTATTAATGGATGTTAAAATTAGTGGATGAAAATTTGAACAGAAGACCCTCCTTGGTGGTGCTAAGGGTTGAAGCGCAGCACTGAGAAGGTGGCCACAGCTGCTTCCTTGCAATTTCAATCCAGGCCCGGGAGGTGACCCACATGGCGCGGCAGACCTCTCCTAACCCACCCACTGCTCCCCTCAGCTGTGTACTTCATCCATCTGCCTGTTCTGCTCCCCGTTCTTGACTCTGGTGAATCTTCTCACTGCCTGGTACTGCTGACCTGTACCCCAGTTCTGTATGCATAAATAAATAGATCTTTTTAAAAAAAAAAAAACAGAAAGAAAACTTGAACAAGAATAAAATATTTGCATAACTTAAAGTGATCTTTCCCACTCATATTTAGTAAAAAGGGAAAGATACTAACTTTGCAGTGGAGAAACCTGCCAGACCTCTCTCAAACAAGGTAACCTCAGTGGTAATGGGATTCATGGACATCGTGTTCCTCCTGATTTAACGGTACACTGAGAAGGGCACAGCATCACGTCTTTGGTTTTCTTGCCAAAAATGCATAGCCTGAATTTAACCATGAAGAGCCACATTCACGCTCAAATTAAGGAACATTGTTTAATTGAACTGGCCAGCCCAGCTATCTAGAGCTACACTTATTTAAAGAAACAACATGGCAAACCAATGTTAACTCAGTGGAAAAAATAAGTAAAAATAAAAAGTAAAACAAAAACAATGGAAAATAAGCCAATACCTGCTGAAGACCATCTTCAGCTGAGGTAGTGAGGGTCTCCTGCAGGAAAAGACGGCGTCGGCATAAAAGAGAGAGAGAGAGAGAAAGATGAGGTAGAAAAATGAGGAGACACAGATACCTGTTTAGGGTGACAGAATCTTCTGTCGATTGATCCAGCAGGTCTTTAAACATTACAAGCAAAAGGTGGGATTACATCAGTGTGTGCAGAAAGCTTAAAATCACCACATTTTTCTTTTCTTTTTTTTTTTTTTAGATTTATTTATTTGTGCATACAGAACTGGGGGACAGGCCTGAGGTGCAGGAACGGTGAGAGGATTCACCACACACAGAGCGGAGAGCAGAACAGGCAGATCAATGAAGTACACTGCTGAGGGGAGCAGCAGGCTGGTCAGGAGAGGTCTGCCGTGCTATGTGGATCACCTCCGGGGCTGGCGGGAATGGAACTCATGCTGAAGTAACTTTAGCTTCTTAGTGGTGTGCTTTAATCCACTGCACCACCATGGAGTGCCTCATCACATTTTTCTTAAAGACAGCTTGGGACTTTTTGATCTCTGATTGAGATTGTGATAGTCATCATTCATTAATTAAAAGTACAGTTGATATACAATATGTTCCTATAGTGACCAGTCACTAACAATATATTCCTATGGTGATCAGTCATCAAACAAAATATTCCTATGGTGATCAGTCATCAAACAAAATATTCCTATAGTGATCAGTTATCAAACAAAATATTCCTATGGTTAACAACATACAAAATGTTTCTACGGTGATCAGTTAGTTATTATAACTTAAGCAATCATTTTGTTAATATCTCAATGAACATACATCTTAAAGGTACAGGATCTAATGTTAAGAAGTAGGAGTTAGAAAAATGCCAACGCCGAGTGCACTGACATTTCCCTGCCCCTAAGGAAAAAATCCCTTTTTTGATCTATAAAAGGAGCTTCGAGCTTTCCCTGGTGGCGCAATGGGTTAAAACACCTTATTATGAAGCTCTCTGAAGTCACTGCGGCAAGAGTTTGATACCGGCCAGGGAGCTAACCCACACGGCATGACAGGCCTCTCCTGACCCATGCCCTGCGCCCCTCAGCTGTGCACTTTGTCGATTTGCCTGTTCTGCTCCCCACTGGTGAATCCTCTCACTGCCCCTGCACCTCTGGCCTGTCCCCAGTTCTGTAAGCATAAATAAATAAATCTTTAAAAAAAATTTCTGCAATTGTCCTGTCAACCTAGTCTCTATATCTAACATAAGAATTAGGGGAAATTTCTCTCTTTATGGTCACTAATTTTTATCCTATTAATCTTATCTAAAAAACCTTTCTATGTAAAAAGAGGGTAGGGTGAAAGTTAAAGGAAAGAGTAGGAAAACTTATTATTATTTATAATTCTATTACTTAAAATGAAGCTACGTTAATTAAAACTACAGATCTTTTATTCGGAACTAGGCAGTTAATTATTGCAGCCTTTGGTTCTCAGAATTCTTGGACCATGACATGTCTCTCGTTATTGTGGGACCTAGATTTGTGCTAGCCCTCTCAAGCAAGGGAATATTAATTATTTTATAATGTACTGTGTCATTCTGTATACATTGCTATTGTTATTGAACCAAGTAGTTATTGATTTTATACTGAATGTATATTTGGACAATTGCTATGCTTCTTGGGAATGGCCAAAAACAAACCATACTTCTTGGAAATGGCTGTAAACAAACGAAAAGAACCCAGCAGGAACCAGCTGTGGAATATCCTGACTTTTCAGGATTTTCTCCCATGTCAGGATCTTGTCATACAACATGGGTAGCATGGCTCTTGCCAAACACCTTTGAAAATGGCTATATCTAGGAGAAGAGGGAACTGGGTAGGGGAGACAGGTATAGAACTTTGGGCAGATTTTTTACAGAAATTTTGTAGATTCAACTTTGGAATGATATAAGTATTTCACATCTGTCTAAACAAAATTAAAAATATACCTAAAAGTCAAAAACAAAGCAAAACAAGCAAATCTAAATGTACAAAAGCACAGAGCGAAGAAGTATTTCAAACAACTTTAAACCATAGCAATTTGACTACCTACTTCTAGTGAGATCTACCTTATGAAAATTACAGCTAGAAAATTCCATATGTCATATGTGCTGGAGTCACATAACAGACCAACGCTACAAGGGAATGCTGCTCTTGGCAGCGTGAGTCAGCCGGGGAGAATGAAGATGGAAATGGCTTTGAGGTAACCATCAACAGTGCCAGCCAGTGGTGTCCACTGGGGCCACCTCCTCTCATCCTTGACTAGGGAATGTAAAATCTGTTCCAGTAGCAGAGAAAATGGTGGTGGAGCACCTCGGGCACCTCAAACATTCTGCTACCTCACTGAGTTTGCAATCACTGCCATGATAGAGCTAGACAGCAAATTGGAACTTTCTCTTCTCTGACTAATGGAGGAGAATTTCCCAGTTTGTTACCAATGGTTACTAATCTCTCATCTCCAGGCTAACCATAGAACACTGTTTCTATCACTTGTTATCATGCTGAAGACTATGGTAGCCATGCTTAGAGACTCTTGCATTTTGTAACAAGGCTCACAATTCTAAAAGAAAGAGTAGTGGAAGCTTAAAACTCTGAGAAGATACACGATGTGTAAATTCAGTTATCATTATGCAAATGTATATGCACATAATAAATCCAGAGATGGCTGACTATGTTTTAGAAATATTATAGGCCAATTATTTTGACTTCCTGCATGAGGTAGATAAATTGTGAAATGTACGTTAGAATATACAGAGAGCTTGTTAATTAGATATCTTTCTCTGGAAAATATTTTAGCAGAGAAAACATCCATCAGCACATTTTTCACTTTGTTCTCCTCCTTGGCTTACTGTGCACTTTTAGTAACATAAAAAAGAGAATGGAAGTCTTGTGTTTGTGATGGTTTCATAAGCCTTTGCCTTGTTTGCTACTTGAAATCATTGAATCAGAGTTCATTCTCCCATTATATAGATTAGCAAACTGAGGTCCTTCAAGTTTTAATGATTTGCTTGAAGTTAAGTGGGTGGCAAGTTTAAAATAGCCCCTTCTACCTGGGCTGTGTCTTCTGCGCTGAGGCACTTCGATCCTCCTTTCACTTTCTTCACTTTTCAGGTTGAGCCAGTGTGGGATAATTGGTCCCCCCACAGATGAGGGATCAGCACACACAAATGCCGCAAGACTCTGGGTGTCATGTCCACAGGCAGAGTAATGTGAAAGCTGGATTCCCTCACCTGGCCTGCTTCATGCAGTTACTTTACACCTGCCTGTGCTTTCTTTGCCATTCTGTGTCTCAAGCGCTGTCGCCTAGGACCTTCAACGCTGGGGAACTGCTGGGCTTCAAGAGCTCTAGTGACTGAGCTCTGTGTTGAAGTTTTATACTTTTTAAGGGGTAGTTTTAGGACAACCCTTTGAGAGTGCTATTACTCTTACTTTACAATAAGGACACTGAGGCAACTGCCACATCTGAGCAATGGTTTCAGACCTAGGACTGTCTGAGCCAAAACCCCATGTTCTTTCCGTCATACCTCATCATTTTCTTGGCTCCTGGTTTTCGCCTTCTCCAGCATCCTCTCATGAGTTTCTCAGGGCACTGCTGCTGTATCCTGTGCACAAGGTCATGTTCTGTGTGAGACCCCCCATCCGTGCCTAACACTTGAAGATGAGTTCCTCCTTTTAGTCACTCTGCAGTCCTGCTTTGTGCTTATGGTTGAAAGCCTGGCTTCTTATGATACGACCCTCAGCACGCTGCCTCATATAGAGTGTACCTTCTAATGTCTGCTGTTGGGGTTGGCTTGTAGGAGCTGTGTCTGCAGTTGAAAAGCTAAGTAAGATCAAGAAGGAACAATGAGAGATGGCTCTGTTTCCCTTCCCCCAATTTCTCTTGGGAAATGGCAAAGAATTCAAACTTGCTGAGGACTAAAATAGGTACTAGAGCCCCCTGGGCTTTAACATTTCTGCTGCTAAGTTCTGCAAACATTTGAAGGAATATCGGTGATCATTAAGGTCTGTTCCGGGAACGTAGTGATGATTCTTAGTTCAGGGGCTGGGCAGTGTGAAAGAGGGTTGGGCTCAGATATCGTTCCTAGGACTAATGGGATGTATTCTGGCCCCCACGTTCTGTATTTCCATGAAGCCTGGCCAGGATTGGTTATTTATTTCATCTAACTATATCACTCCATTCACTAGAATCCTGACACACGGGAAAGTGGGTGAGCGATGGGTGAACCAGAATGATCCATCTCCCCTCATGGGTTAGCAAAGCATGTCTCAAAACATGTGGTTACTAGAGCAGAAAGGTTATTTTGACCAGTTCCTGGGAGGGTAGCCAAAGGAGGTCAAATATTGCACCTTGGAAAGGCTGATTTACTATCCTCAAAGGATGGCTCCAAGGTGAGATTTTGAAGCTATGTGGTGGGCATGGTGGAAACTTCTCTTTCTCTAAGTGTAAAAGTCAACTGTCTGCTTTTCTAGCAGACAGAAAAAGGTTACCACACACAAGACTTTCTAACTCATTTCAGCAAAATTTGGACTGGGGAGCGGATCACATGTTTTGAGACTCTATGTAGTAGGAGTGGAAGAGGAGAGAACAGGAAATTCCATCTCTTTCACAGCGCACTAACTTGAAGATGCTTCTCAGGGCCAGCCTATCAACAAGCACTCTAAATCGACTGTGATTTTATCCTTGCCTCTCTTTGCAAAGGTTTCTTTTTCAGAATTTTCAGCGAACAGCTTCCAAACTGTCATTTACAATTTATGGAAGGGCAGAAAGTAGAATAGCTGTCAGCAAGCAGCATAATTATGTGCCAGGAAATGACATGGCAAATAGTTGAGCCTGGCAAGTGCTAGATCGCTCTCTCCCTATCTTCTAGCTTCAGGCAGGAGTAGAACTATAATATCTGCTGATCTTTTTGTGACTTATTTTACACTTGAAGTGCAGATTACTAAAGAGTATTTGGTCTGGAGATCAGGTGGAAATTTATTTTTCAGCAAGCAGAGCATAGGGGAATAGGAAGCTGCAAAGAATTTTGTGCTATGTTATGCAGTCTGCATTATTAGCATGCTGTGGTATGCTATGCTGGATTATGTGGTGTGTTACATCATAAAATGCTACTGTGTAATCAAATGGTCCTTTTTCAGATTTAGTCTTTTTTGTTTAAGGTATTTTTAATTGAAGTGACATTACATTATCACACTGCTTAAGTTTCAGGTGTTTGATTTACTGTAACACTGTCCCTGTCTTCCTGTTTTATGCATCCCACATCACCCTTCCTTTCTAATAATTTATTGTAGAATCCACTGACTGGACTTAAAGTCCAACAGTTTATTTTTGTTTTATTTAGTTCATCTGTTCATTTTCTCTATGTTCCACATAGGAGTGAAATCTTACAGTGTTTATCTTTCTCTGTCTGGCTAATTTCATGAAGTATAATTCCTGGTAGGTCCATCCATGTTGTTGCAAACGGCAGCTAAGTATAGCTGACTATATAGCTAAGTATAACTAAGTAGTATTCCATTGTGTATCTCTACCACATCTTCTTTTAAGTGATCCTTAAAATGTGGTGCCTTCCAAGATCAACTGAATCAGAAACTCTGGAGCTGGAGGCCAGCAATCTGAATTTTAGTAAGTCTTCCAGGTGATTCTGGCCTATCCTGCAGTGTAAGAACCATTAGTATGTAATAGATGGCAAGTAAATCCTGCCTTGTTTTACTATTTATCAGTTACTAATACAATTAGCTGCCTAAACCAAACCAGACCAACAAACCAAAAAATACTCCAGAAAACCCAATGAAGTGTGACTATGTAGTAAGATAGAATTTTATTTTTCTCACAAAACAAGAGTTACCAGGGAAGGCAGTCTAGTTTGATACCCAAGCTTAACGATGATGTCTGGGAATCCAGTCAAAGGAGAGAGATAAGGCTAGTTTGGAAGAGGCCAAATTTGTTTCCTTCAACTTGCAGCTTGTAGTTAATTTTGATGTCTTTGTTTGTGTTTTCTTTTGGTTGAAATTTTTCTGGGTTAAATCATTAAGGGAAAGGGCCATCCTCATAATGTTTTAGAGGGAAATAAGATTGACAAATTATCTTTCCATTTGTAGTTTAATTCTAAAATTAATTCGCTTAAAGAAAACTCATTTATGTTCAAGTAGTTATTTTACATTAGGTTAAAGGTTTGACTGTGTTTACCTTCTTGAGATGTAGTGGAAATTTTTTGAAGTTATTAAAGCAAAATAGAAAATAATGTGAAATCCTGCATAACTACACATACTTGGGCCAATTACAGTGTTGAGCCTGAACATTTGAATATTTCAAGATATGCATCTATTATTCTTTAAAATATAAATAATAATTAGAATTAGGCTTCAGGGCTGTCACATGCAATATCCTTTTATTATAATGCATAGATAATAATAATAGACCTATTTATAGTAAGAATTGTTTCCAAATTAGTATAGCAGTGGAAAGCCTATTTATAAGTCTCTATAATCCTATTTATTTCTCAACAAAAGCCATTCCTTTTGTATATTAAATGGTAAATTTGCTCAGGCTCTGTTCAGAATGCTACCAGTTTTGATTTAATGCAGTGCGAGTATTTAAGAGGTTGTTGGCGTCATTGAGGTTGCCATGGGAAGCAAGGTGGCAGGAAGGGGCCAAAGATGAGGGACGCACAAAGACATGACTGAGGTATGAGGATTACCCATGTGAGAACTGGGTCAAACTGAGATGACTGAACGTGAAGTTTTATGTTTTCTTCTCAGTCTTCTCTAGTTCCCAAGTTCTAGTTTTTAATCTTTAGCTAATGTCCCTAATTAAAATCGCCTATTAGTACTCCCTTTTTTCATTCCTGTTCTCTAGATCAAGAGTTGGTAAGCTGCAGCCAGTAGGCTAAATCCAGCGCCTGTTTGGGTAGCACTGAGAAGTGTTTTTACATTTTTAAATATTTAAGTAAGTTTTTTGTAACATGAAAATCACATGACATTCAAAACTGTCCATGAATACAGTTTTATCGGAATATAACAATGTCCATTTGCTGAACATCTTAGATGTGGCTACTTTTTTTTTTTTATTACAAAAGTTTATTTTTACATCATTTTGTACATTTTTTTTTCCATCTCAATTGTAATTCCCGCGGGTTTCCCATCACCAAGTCACCCGTGTGTCATCACCATAATCCCATGCTTCCCCCCCCCCCGTTTTTGATCCCATTCCCTACTCTACCCCCACAAAATGTCTCTGGTATATGGTTGTTCATTATTTTTCTTATTTTCTCGCCTGGTCCATTATACTCCTGCTATGAGTGAAACCATCCGGTATTTTTCTTTCTCTTTCTGGCTTATCTCACTAAGCATGATCTTTTCCAGCTCCATCCAAGTTGCTGCAAAAGACATGTGTTTCTCTTTTTTGGTTGCTGAGTAATATTCCATTGTATATATGTACAGATGTGGCTACTTTTATGTTGAGTTGAATAGTTCCATTGGAGGCCATGTGGCCCTCAATGCCTAAAATATTTACCATCTGGCCCTTTACAGAAACAGTTTGCAACCCCTGTTCTAGGTCAACCCCAGCAAAGGAGATTTTGCAGCTAGCAAGCAAGAGCAGGCTCTTGTGTAAAATGCTGTCTTAGAGACCTCCGTCAGTCTCCCCCACTTTTCTGACTTCACAGTCAACAATCTTTCTGAATTTTGAAGCTTGCTTGTGTTACAGGGTACCCCAATGTGAATTGGGTTGCCTGTCTGTGGGTCTTCACCCGTGCGCTTACGATTCAGTTGTATTATGGACATACTCAAAAGGTTAAATAATGGATTTATTTATAAGGAGAAAGGTAAAGGAATAACCCAGGGAAAGAGGGAGAGAAACACAGGTTAACTAGGATGTCCTACCAGTTCTGCTGACTTGGACTCCACCGGCACCCTGAAAACTGATTGAGAGCCAAAACGATCAGCTGCGAAGCACCAGGTCCCCCCCCAGAGCCCACATGTCCAGTTTTATCCCAACCTGGCTGCTCAGCTCTGCCCTCACATCCCGGCGTGCTTCTCCTTGGTACTGATAGGATTTGGAGCTCCAGCATCTGGAGTGGGGGCGGAGTCCATGAAACCTGTACATGTTACACTTGGACATAAAAAATTATCATTTGTACTTGTGCAATTAAACATAGGGGAAATTGGGGGGAATTCCCCCCCCCCTTCTTCTGACTGGTCTAGTAATAAATCGACACAAGAGAGATTAAAAAGAGAAGGCAGGGCCCTCCCTGGTGGCGCAGCGGGTTAAAGCACTGCACTGAGAAGCTAAAGCCACTTCCGCATGAGTTCGATTCCCGCCTGCCCCGGAGGTGACCACATGGCGTGGCGGACCTCTCCTGACCTGTCCGCTGCTCCCCTCAGCAGTGTGCTTCGTCGATCTGCCTGTTCTGCTTCCCACTCTGTCTCTGGTGAATTCTCTCACCCTCCGCATCTCTGGCCTGTACCCCAGTTCTGTATGAATAAATAAATCTTTAAAAAAAAAAAAAAAAGAGAAGGCAAATTCAATTTCATGCACATGGAGGTGCATAAGCTCTGGAACCTAGTGAACTGGCCGGCCAGTTTATATAGTTTTTAGAGAAAGAAGCAATCTGTGAGGAACAGACAGGACAGAGGTTCTTGGAAGTTTCTACTTGGACAACTAATTTAGTGAGCTAAACAGTGCTTGTTTGCATAGTTTTCTGTCCCTGTCTCACATGATAAGGTTATCTCCCTTGATGACATACATCCCTTGATGTCAGCATCAAGATTTATTTCCTGCTTTCGTGAGGCAGAGAGAAAGAGTCTAAGAAAAATTCCCACTTTTTAGGAGAAAGAGAGGTTGAGGGTGTCATTTGTTCATTGACTGTTCCTTTAATTCAAAATAATCAGTATACTGTTATGGCCTTGGGGTGGCTGGGGCTGGGACTAAACATACATGTAACCGATACCAGGCACTTGTGACTCAGTAGCACTTGAAATGTGACTGATGCAAATCCTGATGAGTTCTAAGTATGAAATATACATTAGATTTTGGAGAATTTGTACAAAAGAAAGAAAATAAAATCTCTTATTAATAA
>NW_004567128.1:5281260-5337728 GCF_000260355.1 Condylura cristata
TTAGATTCTCAGTGCTGTGCTTTAACCCGCTGCGCCACCAGGGAGGGCCAATAATTTTAATTTTATATGAAGGAAATAAGATCTGGAACAAAGGGTCAGTATTTAAGAAATCATGTTGAGCAAAGAGATTGGCAAGCATGTTGGTGAGTTTAAATAAGCAGCAACTGTCTGAAATAACCCCACAATAACAACAATAAGGACTATGGGGGGATAGGGTTCAAAATAAAGAGAATTAAACATGTGACCTGGCACGCAACATCAGGCATGTGTCTATATGGCATTCAATGGCCTTTGAATTGTCAGCAGCCACACATGAGATTACACTCAAAATAATAAAGTCAAGTGGGTACACTAAATCTTTATATTAAAATAGTTGAAATAAAGTGTATAGCTTCCAAATCAATGGAAAATTAGAAAAGAGGAAAGAAGCAAAGAAAAACCTGGGTCGATAGAACACTCAAAATAATGAAAAGAAATGCACATATATCTGCAGTAACAATAAATACAAATGATTGAACATTCCTCATTAAAGACAGAAGTTACATAAAAACAAAACCCAGCTGTGAGCCATTGGTGAGAGACAAAAGCACAGAAAGGTGAATGTAAAAGGATTGGGGGTGGGTGGGGGGGGAACTCCACCTATTTTTTGAACAAATAATTAATTGAACAATAATTCCTGGCTAGCAGAAATTGTTTTTCTCCTTTTATCAGTAGACTTCAGTTTTTAGAGCAGTAACATTGAGCACATTTTACAGAGACTTTCCATATACTTCCTCCTTTCCTTCACACACTCAGCAACTCCCATCATCATCAACACCCCCCTCCCCGGGGGTGCATGGTTATTATTAATGAACCCATACTGACATAACATTGTTACCACCTAATGTCCAGATTTTTACATGTGAGTTATCACTTTGTATTTTATGTGCTATGGGTTTTAACAGATGTAGAATAACAACTCTCTACCACTGCAATAGGGCATAGAATAGTTTCACTGCCCAAAGGATCCCCTGTGTTCCACCTGCTCATTGAAACTGTATTTTCTATTTATCTTCTCTTATTTGCTGTAGAACTGTGCTTATATTAGGGGCTTGGAAGTCTATGCTCAGATTTTACTGTGTCTCTGTTAATTGATTTCATGGTAATCAGAGAAAAATTTTTGGTGGGTCCAAATACCAGTGTTTTAGTGACACTGCTGCTGCCACTAAACCAAGTACCCTGGTTTTTCTAGCTAGTTTTCAGAAAATGATTTTTTTTTGCATAAATAGAAAATAAACCTCTTCAATTTTATCTTCTAGAATGCTTATCCCAGCTATATGGAAAAGCTCTCACTAGCTTGTGATTTGTGGTAATAAAATAATTAGAATGTCCTTTAAAGGATTATCAAAGAGTCCTACTTTTCTTTTTTAGCTTATGACTGTTATAGAAAGGACCTTCACAAGCTGCAGTCCTGGATGATAGTAATCAGTGATTCCTAGACAAGAACATCATCCATCAGGTTAACTATCAATTGATTTTAACAAAAGTTTTATGTGACATTTATAGATCCAAGCCTTCTGTGTTACAGTCTATTATGTATAATAAGTTTCCCCAAAACTTGGTAACTTAACACAACATATATTATTTCATAGTTACTATGGATTGAGAAATTGAGAACCTCTTAGCTGTATAGTCCTAGCTCAGGGAATTCACATAAGGTTATAGGTAAGATGTCAGCAAGGGCTACAGTCATCTGAGGGCTCAGCTGTGGCGGGCTCCATCACTCCAGTATGACGCACTCACGGGGCTGCTGTCAAGAAGCCTCAGTTCCCTGCCGTATTTGTCTCTCCAACTGCTGCTTGAGCATCATGATGATCTGGCAGCTGGCTTGCTCCAGAGTAAGCAATCCAAGAGGGAGCAAGACAAAAGTCACAAGGTCTTCATGATCCAGGCTTTCAGGGTCATACCTCCTTATTTCTGTAATGTCTTAACAATTACACAGGTCAACACTATTTAGTGTGGAGAGGGGACTCAAGTGCATGGTTCAGGAGGCAAGGATTTCTAGGGGGTCTTTTTGGAGACTGGAGATCACATTCTCAGATACAGACATCAAACTAAAGTTATAATGGATAAAAATAACATTTTTAGGAAATCAAATAATGTAAAACTTTATCTCTATTTCAAGTTTCTCTATCTTAACATAATGACACCTTTTATTTAGATTAAACTTTGACTTTTCCTTAATTCTTGCCTTTTGTAGATTTATAAAGTCTGAAGCTTTTTAAAGTTATAAAATCCGATAAAATTTAGAGGTTTGTCCACTTTTCTTGTGTAGAAATTGTGAGGTTTGTGTGGTATGAATAGCTCAGAATTTATATACCTTAATAAGCTTATGTGTTTCACTGGAAGTGAAGCTGTCTTCCAACTCTACAATAATTATCACCACTTTCTATGTGGCTTTCACTAAAGACAGAGGTTATTTCTTTTGTCAGAATTTTAGCTGTTTCAGTGCAATTGAGCACACATAAAGCACAAGGAAAATGTTTCATTTTTCTTACCTTCTCGACATCTTGTAACCTGAAATTTTTCTACAGTTCGATGAGATTAATACCTTTAACATTTTCCATTCATACTAGCACCACACTAGAGGATTTGTGTAATAATTTAAAGGAATGGCGTATGAAAACCTGCCCATAATTGGCTAAATGGAGACATTAGAGAATCAAATATCTCATCTCTTTCCAAAGGGCTGCTTCCATGGGGCAATATAAGTTCTGAAAAGTGGATGCAATTTTATGAAATTGGTGGCTTACAATGCATTAAAATCTAGAAAGTCAGCATTCGTTTTGTTTCAAATTGAGGTCTTGAAAGTACTCTTTATTTATAGCTGCATTATTTTAATAAAACTTCAGGGATAATTATTTTAAAACCACCATCATCCAATGTTTAAATCAAAACCACAAAACTTGATTTAGAATTTTAGAACTTTAGAACTTCAAGTACAAAACTTGCTGGAGTCTATTTGCTAGAACTTTTTCAAATTAAATAAATAGCTGCCACCGCCACCAAACCTCACTCTACATAATCTTGTGTGGGTCCCTTGTCTCTTAACCTGGGAGAACTCGAGTCCCTAGAAGCCTGCGCATGACCTTCGCTTCTTTAAAGTCTTCCTGGCTACACAATCTGGGTTATAGAACAAAGGAGAGGGCATTGTTTTCAGAAGGTTACCATTGCTTGTGCATTTTGTCTCTCACATGACCCTTAGGTCTCACCAATGTAGGGGTTCATTCCTGGGCTCTGCAACCAGAACCTAACAGTGTTGGAATGATAGACTCTTCCGGTACCTTCCTAAAAGCATATTTGGTGGGATAAAGCATATCCCGCAGGTAATTGGCGCTGGTATCTTTGAATGTGCTATCCTTCTGCAAGTACATGACTGAGGGATACCTAGGACTCCCAAATTGCTGGGGCATGCATGTTCTAAGGAGCATGGTCATCCACTCACACAAAAGTAAAGAAAGCAGGCTCTTGGTATGAAAGATTTTTTTAATAAAATTGGTGTGCATAAAGAGAGAGAAGAAAGAATTTCAAATAATAGAGTTCCAGTAAAAGTACAAAAATTACCCATCCTTGCGGGGAAATAGGTGCCTTCCAGTGGGGCATATCACAAGAAAAGAGTGAGGCAGTTCCTGGAGAACGTGATGGAAGGAGAGACCCCAAATTCAAAATGTGCCATGTAATCCATCATGATGTTACAATAGCGGCTGCCACTGTCTCTGCCAAGGGCCAGCAACAGCTTCCCGACATGCCTCTCAAGCACATGTCTCCTCCATGCATCTCTCCTTCCTCCTTAATTCCACCTCCACTTGTATCTGCCTCACACAGCAGGGTATGCTGGGACTTGTAGCCCAGGTGCTGGGGAAAATGGTGTCTCCCTTCATGGAAGTACACAGAGAAGTGCTACAAGAGAAAACACGTGAGGTCATAGTAAGAGTGGGAACAGGAGCCAGTGAGGTGGACAGGGACTCGCAATAACATAAAGAAATCTGATGGGCTCCGTAGCTGCTTTAAGCTTGAGGGGAAAGCTACTGAGTTAGCCCACAGATGCTTTGAGGCAAGACAGAATAGGAGAGACACTTTCTTCTTGTTACGGGGATTTCGCTAGGGAGATGGAGAAATGACAGCAGTGGATAAAACATGGACCCGCCACCTGGACCATTTTGAGGACATGAATTAGAGGACAGAGATTGGTAGGGAAAAGGGCACTTGTCCTGTGACTCAAGACACCATGTCTCAAGATTCTGTGAGCTACCAAGCCACGCAGAGATTTAAGATAGAGATTTAAGAATCAGATTTAAGTAAAAGACAGCTTTAAGTTTTGAACCCAACTTTTGCTTTTGTTTCATGTGGCAGCAATATCTTACTTATGGTTCATGTGTTATTGCCTATGATGTGGGAAAGCCCTCAGACCAAACACACAAAAGGCATCAGTGTGTGTGTGTGTGTGTGTGTGTGTGTGTGTGTGTGTGTGGTATGGTACTGGGGCACAAGGATTGTCTGTAGTGTGCTTTAATTATTATTCCCTTTACCTGGTGGCGGGCACTTTGATGAGTTGATAGAGAAGCTGATTTCTGGGCCCATAATGTAGGCACTGGTAGTGTTTCAGAGAGAGGAGAGGGAGGTAGCTTCATTGCCTAAATGATGAGAACGCTCACAGTTCAAATGCTACTTCCCCATCCCTGCTTCGCCTCTTCAGTGCAGATAAAGGGCTCTCTGGCTCCCCTTCCTCCTATGAAATTGCCCTTTCTGTGACTCTTCCACCCCTCCCCCACAGCTACCCTGATGTTTAGGAAAGAGAGGAGATTAAAGGAAAGGCAATGGAGGTAAAATTCAAGAGACCTGGCCTCCAAGGCGCTTGAGGAAAAGGAGGTGTTTAGCAAAGCTTTCAAACAATAGAAACTCTGAGGGCTGCTCTGGACAAGCAGTGAGTAGGATACTCCCTGTGGAAAAGAAGGGGAAACTAAGTCCCCAGAGCACCCAGTGCTGCTGGAGCGTGAGCACAGGCAGGGCTTCAAATTCTCTGCCAGATACCTCGCAGCTGGTCCAGCTCCCACACACTTCCCACTAGCTCAGACTCACATGCTGCTGTGTAGAGGAGACAGGCGAGCTGATAATGCCCATTCCCATCCTCAAGCTGTGCCTTTGTCTCTGCAAGGAGCCAGGGCTCACACACTGGAATATATTTACATACAAAACCTTCATCCAAGCTTGTGCTCCGCCTCCAGATGTAACTTGAATGATGCTGGAAAAGCATGTATTTACAAATGTGTGTCTAATAAAGACACTGTCATTCAGGAAAGCCAAGCCTGTTATTAGATCGAGGCTTTGGCCAGCTATTCATTTTCTGGGTGAAGACCTGGAGGCGGGGCAATTCAAGTTGAGCTCTGAAACCAGTAACCCTCTTGCCTTGGAAACCTTTTCGCCTTCGGTTGCTAAGTCCTCCAGCCCTGCTCAAGCACTGTGCATAATAGCTTCTGGTGAGGGAATGACATTTAGAGCTCTCTGGGTCTGTCAGCCTAATACCAATGTTTAAAAAATCGCTTGTTATGTTAGTGAGGCCCTCTCTTTCCTTAAGTCTCAATTTTTCTGCTTTCCAAGGTTGAAAATATATTCAAGGAACAATTTTAAACTGACACTGGTATTTGGGTAATTATTTCCTATTTAATGGTATTGATTTTTCATGTTGAAAATGGCTTCTTTAATGGGAAAACATAACATAAAATATAACTTGAATGAAGGGCTCTCTTGTCATACTTCATTTCTTCAAAGCATGCTATGGGTGAAAGTAGATGATTATTTATTGGGTGGGCTGTTGCATTTTCTCTTTCTTTTGAGTCTGTGGCAGTAGAAGTTGCTTAATATGTTACTGAATGAATTGATGAATACCTGACTTCTCTGACCTACCTGATTATTTATATTGAGCTGCAGATCAATGCACAAGCATTGCATTTGGCAGGGGGTGGTTTAAATTTTCTTAAAGAGATAGCAACATTGCTATGTATACAGTTTGAATTTTTTTTGAGAAAAATCTCAAACATATTGCAAAGGGAGTTTTATGGTGAAATTTTATATGCTGTCACCTAGAGTCTATCATTTTAATTTATTATACTTGATTTTACCTGTATTAACTCATCGTATTTTTAATGCATTTCAAAGAAAACATATCTGTATGTGTCAGCTTTTACCAATTAAAATTCTGTTTGTCCGTTTTTTTCTTCTGATGCAAAATTATATACTATGAAATGCACAATTCTAAAGTGTACATCCACTTGGATCTGACAAATATAAATGCCTACCAAGATATAGCACATTGCCATCTCTCCAGAAAGTTCCTTCATCTCTTTCCCAGGCAAACACCATCCCCGCCTCATATCCACTTCATCACTAGGAAACCACTGACCTTATTATTTTCCACTATCGTTGAGATTTGCCTGTTCTAGAACTCTGTGTAAATGAAACCATATGATAGGTGTTCATTTGTGTTTAAAGTGTCTTTCACTCAGCATAATGGCTTTGAGGTTACTCCGTATTTCAGTGTGTATTAGTAGCACAGTCCTTCTATTGCTGAGTCGAATCCATTTTATGAATATATCAGTTTGTTTATTCATCCTTTATTGATGGATACCTAGGTTGTCTCTGTTTACAGCTCCTAAAAACTGCCATGAAAGAACATGAAACAACTTTGGATTCCTTTGGTACCATTGTAAAAAATCAGACGACCATATAATCGGGGGTCAGTTTCTGGACTCTATTCTATTCTATTGATCTGTTCATTAATCATTATGCCAGTACCTCACTGTCTTGATAATTTTAGAATTACAATAAATCATAAAGTCAGGCTGAACTGTGCTTTTATTTTCAAAGTTTTTTGGGTTATTCTGTGTCCTTTTTTTTTTTTTTTTTTTGCCCATGTAGATCTAGGCTTAGCTGTCAATGAAAAAAAAAAAAACTGCTGATGGTTTGATTAGAATTGTGTTGAATCTTGGATTAATTGTGGGAAAACTGACATATTGAATTTCCAATCTATGAAATTATTTATCTCAACATTTACTTAGTCTTCATTAATTTCTCTCAGCACTGTTGTTTTTTTTTTTAAAGATTTACTTATTTATGCATATAAGAACTGGGGTGTAGGCCATAGGTGTGTGGGGTGAGAGGATCCACTGGAGACATAATGGGGAGTAGAACAAGCAGATCTACTGAAACACACTGCTGAGGGGAGCAGTGGGGAGACAGGAGGACTGGGCTGGGCTATATGGGTCAGCTCCCTGCTGGGGATCAAACTCTTGCTACAGTGGCTGTGAATAGCTGCATAGTACGGTGCTTTAATCCCTATGCCACTAGGGAGCCCCTGTTTTTTTAATTTTTATTTATTTACATTTTTAAAAGATTTTTTTATTTATGCATACAGAACTGGGGTACAAGCCAGAGATGCAGGGGCAGTGAGAGGATTCACCAGAGACAGAGTAGGGAGCAGAACAGGCAGATCGATGAAGTACACTGCTGAGGGGAGCGCGCTGGTCAGGAGAGGTCTGCCAAGCCATGTGGTCCCCTCCAGGGCAGGCGGGAATCCAACTCATGTAGAAGTGGCTTTAGCTTCTTAGTGCTGTGCTTTAACCACAGCGCCACCAGGGAGGGCCACTGTTTTTTATTTTTAATGTAGAGATCTTAGAAGTCTTTTGTTAGATTTATTGTCATATGTAACATAACATGTTTTATGTTGAAATTACTCCAGAATTTTTGATGCTGTATATGGAATCAATTTTTAAATTTCATTTTCCAATCATTTGTTATCCTTCTTGATATTTTTTAAAATAATATAATAGTTTATTTTTACATCATTTGTGCATTTTTCCATCTCAGTTGTAATCCCCTTGGGCTTCCCATCACCAAATCACCCATGTGCCATCACCAAAGTTCAGTGCATTTCCCTCCCCACACTGTTTTTGCCCTTCTTGATTTTTTAAATTAGTATTGTGTCTTGAAACTTTGCCCATTTCACTTATCAGTTCTAACAACTGTTTTACAGATTCTTTATGCTTTTGTATGTAAGTAATCATGTCATCAGCAAATGTACAGAATTTTATTTTTTCCTTCCAATCTTACCACCTTTTATTACTTTTAATTTTTAAATTTTGCTTTATTTAGTTGGCTAAGACTTCTTGTACAATATTAAATAGAATGATAACAGTGGGCAGCTTTGTCTTTTCATACTATTTTTTTTAAAGATTTATTTATTCATACAGAACTGGGGTACAGGCCAGAGATGCGGAGGGTGAGAGGATTCACCAGAGACAGAGCAGGGAGCAGAACAGGCAGATCGACGAAGTAAGTACACTGCTGAGGGGAGCAGCCGGCGGGTCAGGAGAGGTCTGCCCGGCCATGTGGATCTCCTCCGGAGCAGGCGGGAATCCAACTCATGTAGAAGTGGCTTTAGCTTCTTAGTGCTGTGCTTTAACCCGCTGCGCCACCAGGGAGGGCCTCTTTTCATACTTTTGAAGGAAAAATAGTCAGACTTTACTATCAAGTATGAAATAAGTGGCAGTTTTTAAAAGATGTTCTTTATCAGGTTGAATAAGTGACCTTTTATTATATTTAATTCCTCTTTTGCTAAGAGCTTGTAAGATGAGTTGGTGTTGAATATATTTTTTCTGCTTCTCTTCAAATTGCCATATAGTTTTTCTCCTTTACTCTGTTAATATGGTGAACTACTTTGATTGATCTTTAAATGCTAAACAACCTTGTATTCCTGAGATAAGTTCTATTTGATCACCATGTATTATCCATTTGATTTACAGTTGGATTCTATTTGCTAATATTTTGTTAGGGAGTTTTTGCATTTATGCATCTATTGATGACTTTCTAATATACGGTACCATTTACTTATTTTGTTTCTTATTTGTCTCTTATTCCTGAACTCTATGAGAACATACATTTTTGTTCATTTCTTACACCATTGCATCTGAGAATCTAAAATAGTGCCCAGTAATGAAGCTAGTCAACAATATTGGTGCAGAGTGGACTGTTTTTATAACCTTATCAAAAAAAAAAAAAAAACAGTTTCAAGAGAAGAAAGCTAATATGTACAAGAGTTCCAAAATAAGTTTTGATAATAGTACCTTTCCCTTAATCCCTTGGCTTTCATCATTTAAAAGATCAGTTTTTTTTAATCTGTATCTTTTTTAAATAAATAATGCCCATAAAAATTGTAGCTTCTCCTAACTGCTGGATCTTTGAAAAATTTTATTGTAAACCTCTAAATTAAGCTTTCATTTCTTTCTAAATTTATTTGGAAACTTGCCATGTATATACTTAAAAATATATACTTGTGTATTTTATACACTATATATATACTTAACAAATCACACCCGATTTATCTTTAAATCTGTATTTTCCCTGTTAGGCCATTGTATTACTTACCTATTTCTGCATAACAGTTACCCCAAAATGTCTTGGCCTAAAACAACAAACACCACATTTTCTGTGGGTGAAAAATTTAGGAGGGATTTAGCTTGGTGGATTTGGCTAGGGTTCTCTCATTAAATTGTGGTGAAGACCATGGGCTGTAGTGGTCTGAAGGCTTGACTGGGGTGGGAGGACCCACTTCCAAGGTCATACAGCTACTATAGGATGGAAGCCTTAGTTCCATGCTGGTTGTTGGCAGGAGGCCCGGTTTCTTGCCACGTGGACCACTGAATGGGGCTACTTGAGTGTCTTTATATGTGACTGCCCTCTTCCCTCAGAGTGGAAGATCAAAGGAAGAGAGCAAGCTGGAAGTCATGGTACCTTTTATGTCTTACTGTTAGATGCCATGGACTGTCAGGTCTACAATTCTATTCATTAGGAACGAGGCACCAAATGCAGCCCATATGTAAGGAGAGGCACTAGGCTCTGACTTTTGAGGAGAGCATATAAAATAATTTGTGGATATATTTTAATACCACCATAGCTATATATTTGGATCAGAAATAAAATGATACTCTTCTTTGATTAGGTTTTCCACATTAGGTGAAAGTCAAGCTAGAAATACTGTATTTGATTTCCAAAGGAAGTTCAGCTAGAATGAATGACAGGCCCAGTTACACAACCTGAAAGTGATGGTCGTAGCACAAGTCTTCTAACTGCAGTAACTCCTCCTATTGTTGCAGCATGGTTTTCAGCTCAACTATGTAAATAAACATTCGAAAATACATCTTTCTTTAATAAGTCACAATGAATGATTGAAAAATGACTGTGCAACAATACATTGTATATTTATTGTAATATTTAAGCCTCATTAAAATATTTCATGGGGATAATGTCCCCATTAACCAAAGAAGAAACAGATTCCCCTGAAAGGAACTATTTCCATGGAAATTATTTTCAATTATTTAGAATATCTTTCAAAATATTTGATGTGTTTGTGGAAAATGGTACATTGGAAAATTAAAGTTTGTTTTGTTTCATTTCAATGGTTTGAACTTCCTTATATTAATTCCACACGATTTTTCAATTAATATGCTTGTCACTGTGAGTTGGCAGGATGACAATGCGTATCCTCTGCTGTCTGTTGAACATTATTGTGCTATCCTCAAAGGTCAGGGTGGTGATAATTTGGGTCCTTGTTAATAGCAGAGACAGGAAAATAACTGAAGCCATTATTTCTTTACTGTGTACAAAATAGTTGAAATTGGATTTCAGAATCTCAATGCTGTCATAGATTTTCAGTTAGTTTGTACACAGTGGTTGACCTTGACCCTAGAAAAGCTGGTGAAATTTTCAAGTAGATGATACTCTGTGCATCACCCACAATTTTGCTGAATCATTCCCTTTAAATGGTCTGAGGGGAATGTGTTAAGACCACTCAACTCGTGCTCCCACAGAAGGCTCCAGATTTGTCCATGGTTTTGTTATAATAGCCCCAAAAGAAAATTGTTCTGTTTGATCATGTCATTGGTTCTTCAACCTAAACATAAGAAGGAAGTTACTTCTTCCATGGCAAGTCTTCTATAATCAGCTAATCTTCTAAAATGAAAAATCCCTTTGTCAATGGGATAGATGCTTAAGGAAGACACTTCCGTGAACTTTCAGGCCATCTTTGTCTATAAGCACCTTTTTATCCCTGGCTTCTCCTAGTAGTTGTCCTTCCTATTAGTCATCTCATGGTATGTTATAAAATAAGCATACCTGCTCCTCAACTACTTTTCTGTTGAAATAGTCCATGATGAGTGTTTGTCTCTAGCAGAAAAGTGATTCAATAAAAACATATAATTTGCTGACACTGATAGGTGTGTAGTCTTTGAAGGAGTCTGAGTAGTGGAAAGAGAGGCCAGAGAAGCAGCATATTAGAAGGCGAGGAGGATAGCTTGGTGAGGATTATTTTGGGGCTCCAGGTTTAGGCTGTGGCACAAGTCAAACTGTTGACTTTTTGAAGGCAGGGCAGTCTATTTATTATTTAAAAATAACATCCATTCTTGAAAAAATATAGATAAGTGAAAAGAAGAAATAACCAAGAAAACAAAAAAAGGGCATTGCTCAAAGAATTCATATTAACACTTACTATGTACCCAAATTAGCATATGTACATGTTCAGAAAATTTAAGTAATACAGAAAGATGCAGACAATAGTGCAGGCATCTTTCTTGCTCACCCTTCCAACTCAATACATTTTCCCAAAGATCACCACAGTTAATTGTAACGTAGTATTCCTTAAGAGAGAAGATCTATCTGGGACCAGAGTGAGAATCAGCTTCCGTTGAAAAGGGAACAAAAGAACAAAGAGGAGCCTTCCATTACTAGAGCTAGAGACACAGATGACATTGCATACAAAGAGAAAACAGTCTCATAATCTGTGACAACTGTAAAATATCACGATGGCCCTCTCTTTGAGTGACTCCTGCTTTCTTACTGATGACACCAGCCCCAACCCCTCTGTGTCTCACTCATCTACTGTCAAGAGGTCTGGTCTCACTGAAGTTCCCTACCTCAAGACAGAGCTCAATCCCTCGTTGAGCACCCTTTTTCCTAATGCCGCTTCAGAAAAGTAGCCAAGCTAGACCTGATCGCCACATCCTGTGCCCTCCTCAGAATCTTTCAGCAAGAACCTGAACCTGAACCTTGTGAGAGATGTTTTCTTCTTCCCTCTTGTTGAGCAGCATTCTATGCTTCTCCTGGGGGGGCCTTCCCTCCTTATTGGGACAATAGATCTCACCTCATTTCACCAGGCCAGCGTATCTTGATCTTTGACAACAAGCTTTCACATAACAACTTGCTTTTTAATTTACAAAAGTGATTTGCTTTACACACTAGTCTGTATATGCCTTTGTTGTTTAATGATGTATGTTGGAGACACATCTATATCAGAACTGCAGCTAAGGATATGTGTAAGAAAGCACCTAGTTTGTTTAAGTGGAAGTCCCCTATTTCATGTGTCACGTTGCCAGGCTTTTGTTATTCCAACAAAGGTTATGATTAACACCTTTGTACATATACAACTATATATTTATGGTTGAACTACAAATATCTACTCCCATCTTCTCCCTCCCCAACAGAACTGAGCTTTCTCTCTGTAGAAGATAGCCCATCCTTACTTCTGGGGACTGATTCTGATTGTTGAAGTCAGGTTGTAAAATCAGAGGTGTGCTGATGCTTCATTCAGTCCAGTTAGGCTAAATATGAGCATCACCCTTTGGGACATCGACACAGAAGCACCTTCTGTACTCTACAGTACCTAAAGCTCCATTTGCGATCAGGACCAAGGCATTTAACCACCACTGTGGAAAACATTGGTTGGATCAAAAATAACTCTGGAAATCAGAATGGAGAGGGGAACATTTTGAGATTTTTGAACTGTGGGGTCACCCATCCCTGAAGTCCATCTGAAGCAGATACTCTTGGTGTCCTTCCCATAGCCATTCCCAACTCTGCTAGTACAGAATTCTTTGGAGGACAGGGATGTTCTCTTACTGCTGAAGTTTCCTTTGCCATCCACTCAGCCAAATGGAATGACTGTCCCTCTCTGCAGCTCCCTACAGGTGACTTGTGGTCTACATACTCCTCCCCGCTGGGGGGAATCACTGGGAGGCATTCCTTCAGCACTGGCTCTCAGGATTTCCTTAGTAGAATTGAGCTTGAGTTGTCCACAGTGGAAATAAGCTTGATCAAGCACCAACATTAGTTCGTGTATCCTGGTCTCAAGTTCCCAGTTCCTGATGATGTTTCCTGCACACACCCTCGAACCTCAACCATGAACTGTCCTACTCTTCAACTTTCCAAGACCATGAACCAATAAACCCCCTTTGTTATATAAGCCAGGATGGTGTCGATTTCCTGTTATTTGCTAGGAAAGGTTTGTAAATGCTACATATCTATGTGGACATATCTGAGGAGTTTATACTATGGACATATCTAAGTGGTAAGGATTTGGGGGCTAAAAGGTACATGTTTTACATTCGTGTAGAAATTTCCTCTAGAATAGTAGTATTAATTTGTAAGATTTATCTCTTTCAAAAATAATCTTTGTTAGTTACCCTGCTCTTTCCCATTCCTTTCATCCTTCCTCCTTCTCTCCCTCCCTCCCTCCCACGCTCACTTTCTTCTTCCTTCTTTTTAGGTGAGCTAGAAGTGAAGCTTTGTTGTAGGTGAAGTACATGCTCAAGAGTGAGTGCTGGCAGATTCAGAGAATCACCCTTTCTCTTTTCTTTACAAAATTGCCCAGTGGCACTAAACACTGGGGTGACTTTGAATCACCTGGCGCTTTTAGGATTGTCATAATCAGTTCCAGGAACTCCTCCCCCCACCCCCCAGTCATTATTCTCTGCACATACCTGAGGATAGTCTATAGCAACCCAACATGCAAACATCTCTTTCCTTTTTATAGTTTATCATTTGCTTACTATCACTGTAACTCAGTGTGAATTATCTCCCCCTTAATAGCTTTGGTTTTACAGCTAGTCATTGATTCAACACTGTAGCTGTGCTGAATTGGACTGCTGATCGATTTCACATGGTGTGAGCAAGTAAACTTACACATCTCATCTTATTCTCTCGCAGGCTGAGTCTTCCCTTTCCTAGACCTAGTAATGTCACAATGAAGGGTATTGATAGAAACATTTACCCCTTGAGATATTGGTCTTTTTTTTTTTAAACTATTTTTGTGGTATTACTGATGATCTAAATGCCATCTTACATAAATAATTTTAGTAGTAAACATAACATATTTGAGTTGAAGAAAACTGGGCCTTTTCCTTTTCAATAACAAAAGACTTAATGGATTACAAACATGCATTAATCCAGACCCATGGGATTCCACTTAGAACATACCATGTTTAATGCCTCTAATTCAACAGACTCTTAGAGCTCTGGATAAAGTGAACTAATATTTCTCCTCCCTCATCTTTCTGCCTCTTGGAAGCCTTCCTTTCCCAAAGCAAGTATTTGGCACACTTTGTATAGATTTGCCCTGCTCATCTGCTGCCCCATGAAGTCCTATTGATGATTTCAGTAAGGTGAAAGGTTGAGGTTGAAGCTTAACACCTTTAATTTAAGAATCCCACAGGGATAAAGAGACAAAGGATTTGTTTTATGGGCCAGAATATGTTCTATCTCAGTGAAGAAGAAATGTGTAAATGTTCACAAGGCATTTGGTGAGTAGTGGTGTTCAGGTCTCCCATATACTTATTTATTTTCTGTCTGTTCCTTCAATTATTAAGAAAAGAGTAGGGATATCTCTAAGTAGATTATGGATTTGTCTGTTTCTCCTTATACTTCCATTAGTTTTTTTTTTAAATTCATGTAATAATTCTGTTGCCTTTTCTATTTAAAATCCATTTCTTAAACAAAGGTAGACCCAACATCCTATGAATTATAAGTTCTCCACTCCTCTTGCTAGGAATGGATACTATTCTTGGCCATTTAACCCCCAGGAATTTCCCTTCTAAACCTCTCTTATTTCCTGCTTCATGCATATGTGCTGGTCTTTGCCCAGCTACTACTCAAGGAGACCCTGTGCAGCTCTCCAAAGTTCTCCTATGTAGCCTTTTCTTTCCTCTTTAGTCTTCTTCCCTCATGACTCGGCTGTCTCTGGTCAATCCTCTCACCCCGGCAACTCTGGCCTACACCCCAGCTCTTGTGTGCATAAATAGCTAAAATAAATCCTTTTTTTTTTTTTTTTAAATATGTGATCACAGCTGGGAACTGCCTCAGCCTCACCCTGTGGGAAAGTCTAGAGCACAAACTGCAGCTACCAAGTTGGATCTACCTTAAGGCAAAACACAGGAGGGAGGCCTTTTCCCATCCTTCTCACTAAGTTAATGGAAAGAATCTGTCCCTTGTCACAGTTCCCAAAGAGATGGTAACAATTTCCAGAGAAGGTACCTAGAGCCATTAACAGCCAGCATTCACAGAATCAGTGGAGGGGGTATGTGAATATAGGGGTTCAGTAAAGGAATATGGGTAAAATAACATGACATCCCCTTATTGTCTACACATCTTTATCCCCCAAATCCCCTCTACTCTATAGGTGATCTATGTTTGTGTCTTGCTGTATGGGACTACAACAATATCACATTTCCAAGGAATAAATTATTTCCCACAGGTAAATTTTTTAGGTATCAAAGATTTTACTTTAAAAAATTTTTTGGTGGGACCTTTCTAAAATGTATCATTTTTAGTTCTTTATGCTACTAACAAGATAATGGTCTTTCCATGATGACTCAAAATGATAATTTAGGAACCTTAAATACTTTAATGGAGTGCAACGTTTTCCTTTCTAAAGTTTTAGGGGTTACCAAGAGCCACTGCACAGGGCAGTATGTTGGGCTGTCAGAGACCAGCTGCTTATCAGTCTTTGGAGTAGGCTGGGTTCTTGAAAGTTTTTCCCACTTCAAATCTCTGAGGTCTAAGAAGTCCAGTGATTAAAGATGTCAGGTTTGTGAGAAAATAAGCTGCAATTTATGTCCTGAGGGCCTCTCCTAGAGAGGATTATAAAGCTTTAGTGCCGTGGCCATCGACAGATGTTATATCAGGCTAACACATGCATGTGCTTGGTTCTCCTTTGTAGTTCTGCATGGCAGCCTGTTACACTCTAAGCCTCAGCATCTGTGGGGATACTGGATTTATGTTCCTTCCATATTAAATTGATGATTGACTTTTCAGATGAAAAGAGTTGATTTGAAAACTTTTATCCTTATAGACTTTAAGGAATTAAAGAAATAATTTTCTGATAGAACTTTGAGAAGTCATTTGTTGCTTTTACACTCTGAATTGAGGAAATTTTTAAACAGTGAAGAAATAGAATGGATTGTAAAAAGAGGATTACGTTTGCATTTCAGTATTCCATGGTCTATAAGAGGCTTTTTCTTTTTTCCAAAATGGCAGTGAGTTTACTGGTTTGTTTTGTATGGTAAGTAGGGGCCTACTTATGTCTCTGTCTTAAATGGAAGCTGAAAATGAAAGTATCCTTGCTCTGTTCTTCATCACGTTTTTCTCGCTGGTTGGGAACTGAATGGGAGCTGAGAGGTGAGCTTTGAGACCCAGCGGGCTTTTGAAGTGATGTGCCAGTGCCAGCTCTGTGAGACCAATTGTGTTTTTCCAGCCCAACTTCTAGTGACACTGGTTGATTATTTGAAATTGGCCATTGTGGGAATATTTACACCATGGAAATTGGCAAATGCTATAAAATGATCTGAATTTTGAGTCAGTTGTTAGACATTACCAGCACACCTCTAATCTCTAGCACCACAATGGCCATAGCTACAAACATAAGTGCTTTATTCAAGGCAACCTTCTTAGACCAAATAAATAAATAAATAAATAAATGAGGCTCATGTGAACATAGAGTCATCAACTCCCAAACCTTTATTTGTTGTTCGACCAGAAGGAATCTGCAGCTCATGAATAACTGGGAAGCAACAAGTGTAATGAACGAGGATGGGTTTAGAATCTGCTCTCTTGACTATTTGGCCAGAGAGGTTTAGAAAATTAGTTTCAGTAATAAATATTATTCTTAAAAATGTAAATATAGTGTTCCAAAACAGAAATATATAATAATAAAATATAACAAGAAAGATACAGCAGTTAACTATGTTTATGTATGTATATATTTAATAACTTAATACCTACAGTATTAAAGAACTGGCAACTTAAAGGATGATCTCATGTACTTGTTACATCAATCCTGTGCATTATAATCCCTATTTTATGAAAAAGAATCAAATATCAGTCAGGTGGTATAACGTATTTGAGTTCACACAGCTAGTGGGCAGCAGCAGAAAGCCCTTCTGTCTTCAACGCCTGTTCTCCAAGTGCCAGATTGCTTTTATCAACATGACACCAGTAGGCTGAGATTGCACCCCAACAGGGGCACACGATTATTTGTTTCAAGAAAAGGCTTCAAAAAATAAAAAAGAATGAAGTACAGAAATGACTTCTCCCTGAAACTACCGTGCTTCTTGCCTTCTCCTCCTGCCGCCTCACAGAGACCTGCGCAGGAAAACAGCCTGCATTTGCAGCCGTTAGCCTTGGGCCTCTGCTGTGCTCCTCTGAGCAAGATTCCCGCTGGATTGGTCCTGCTGGGAAAATTTACTGATGGAGCCCTGATTTTTCCCCTGATAGTCCACCATCTATCAATTTGGTTAATATGTGTCTTACTCACTGATGTGGTTGACCGGAGGGAAATTTGGCACAATCTGTTTGCCTTCTGGGAAAGCAAGTTTTCTTTTTTGTTAAGTTTTGTCCACAAGTATATTTTTGTGTATGTATGTGTGCCTGTGTGTTTAATGCCCTAGTTTATAACAGAAATTCTTCTTTGAAGCAAAAATAATTTTTCACAGATATGATGTAACCTTACATTCTTAGGGTGTATGAACAATTTTTGAAGCAGAGAAACATAACTTCTTGAGCCAGCTGATTAATTTTTAATTTGGGATGTTTTCCTAAAGGAGAAAATATTCTGGGTTTTTTTTTTTTTTTGAGTGAAGCAATAGTTTTAGAATGTGTTCCCAAATTGCATTGCCAATTCAAAGCTGGCCATTGTTCAAGTCAGCTGTAATAAACAGATGAGAAGACTTGGAATTGTGTGTTCTCATTAAGGGCACAGGGCTGGAAGGTGCAGAACTGAAGAGTTTTTCAGAATAGCTGTATGTCTGGAAGTAAAAACTTGGCATCCAAGGCGAAATGCCAGCGGGGATGACTCCTGTGCTGCTGTCTTGGATAAACACAGTGCCATGTATTTGGGCGGTGACTGCAGCAATACTCATTTTTTTCAAAAAGATTATTTATTTATGCATACAGGAGCTGGGGTGTAGGCCAGAGGTGCAGGGGGTGAGAGGCTTCACCAGAGATAGGGTGGGGAGCAGAACAGGCAGATTGACTGAAATCCACTGCTGAGGGGAGCAGTGGGGAGACAGGAAAGGTCTGCTGTGCCATGTAGGTAACCTCCTAGGCTGGGAATCGAACTCTTGCTGCAGTGGCTTCATAGTGCTGACACTTAACCCCTTGTGCCTCCAGGAAGGCCCCACTGCACTCCCTTTTAACCTCAGAACAGTCCCCTCTGTGGCAAGATGGTCCTGGTGGGCTCGACATGTGGCCAAAGTGGGAATACACAGTGAGCACTGGAGATGGAGAGTGGGATGTGGCTGTTGAACGCTTCATGTCTTTAAGATGACCAGAGGCTGCTATGATGATGGAAGACCTACACAAATGTTCTTCTTATTCAAAGTCTATGCTGCCTATTTATGGCTGGATAAAAAACCATCCCACAACAGGGGATTAAAAAATAACAGTCATTGATTTTGCTCACCAATATGGGGGACGACTGGGGTTAACCAGACAATTTCTCTTGGGATCTCTCTGATGGGGTCAGTGACACTGGCAAGGGTTGGGACCATCTCAAGACTCCTTCACTCATGTTGTGTGTCTGTGCTGGGGACACAGATGGTCATTGGAACAGCTGGGGCTCCCTGGACATCTTTCTCTATGTGGTCCTTCCATGAGGTCTCTCCAACATGGCAGCTACGAGACAGATGAATTTGTTACATTGTGGATGAAAGCCTTCCAAGAAGCTGTCCCCATGGGTAACGTTTAAAAGATGCCAGATACCTTTGAATAAATAATATATTTAGTTATCTATAGCTATATAACAAATTATCCAAAGCTTAGTAACTTATAATAACATACATTTATGATGTAGAATATCTAAGTGCTAAATATGCTCATCCAAAGGAATTTTGTGTTTAGAATTCCAAGCAAGCAGACTAAGGTAAAATATGTCTTTGTCTTTATAGCAAAGTACATAAAACTGGCCTGGGGTAGGGGGCTGGGAAGTGTGAGGTGTGTAGAGGAGTGCTGGGGTGTGTCTGTGTGTGTACATAGGTGTCTTATGGGGCGTGTAAACAGTCTTATGAGCCCTAGCATTCTCCAGAAGCCCCACTTGCTCCCCACTAGAGAGAAGAGAGAATTCACAAGGTCCTGTCCCTCTTCACTTCCAAGCTGCTACTTTGAAATCCGAGATTTTTGTGTGGCCTTGTATTATCTTCAGCCCTCCAGGAGGGAACATGTCTAGCTACCAAGTTATACAGCAGTAATTGAGCCTATCATAGATAAGATATTCATTTTACTTAGTTCTAACCATGCTTAAGTGGCTTAGCCTTCAAAGCTTGCAAACTGAATTCATCTCAAACACAGGAAGGTATCTTATTTTTATTACTAATTGGCTATGAAATAGAATTACTGTAAAATGTTGGAGGATGGCTAAGGCCTTTTTCAAAGATGTAAGAAGGAAAGGCATTTGGCTAGAAAAAATGAAGCTTGAGGGACCAGAGTTAAAATCTAGTATACATGATTAACCCTTCTACTATCCAACCAAAAATTAATTTGTACATCCTATCACTAGAAACTTATTTTATTCATTCATGTTTAGTCTAAGCTGGTGTTTACTTTGTAAAGCAACTTGGAACATGAATAGTCACATAAAGTAGGGTAAAGAGAGACTATAAATAAGCTCTCTTCAATTGAGTTAAAAAATTTTCACCAAATACGCTACTAGTAAGCTACCAAAAACAAAACAAAACAAAAAACCATCACTGGTCTGGGTGTCGGGGTTTGCAGAATTGTAGACAAGGAACTACAGCCAGGAACCTCTTTCTTCAAGTTCACAGTAATGCCTTCAGCATTCTAATAGGCAGAACCATCAAATAATGTATCTCACAGACTTTCATTAATAGGTTTGGCCTTTTCTAACAGTAGACAGGACCAAATGAAGTTCTTTGATGCATTGATAAGATTTCAAGTCATAAGTACTAATTTGACTAAATTAGTCATGACACATGATGTTTTATCAGGTTTTCATTTTGTCAGCGTGAGACATTTCTGAGCTCTCCTGATCAAGGTGAAAAACGAGTGGTAAAGTCATTTTATGAATTCAGACATAACAAAGACACATAGAAATACTAGGAGGCAGGATGTTTAAGCAAGAATGAATAAAAAAAGGGGCCTGGAGCAGAACACATAGTGTCTGAAAGGTGAGAGGTTCTTTACAGCTGTGTTCACACAGCAAGAGGAGCGAGGCTCAAAGCCCCTACACAAACCACAGTGGTAGAGGACAGAAGGGCAGGGTCCCAGAAGGACCCTCTCTGCTCTGTCAGGGAGAGGCTGTGCGCGGCAACCATGAAGCTGATGTGGATGAGTTTAGAACAGATGAGGACATGGTCCCAGAACATGTAACCGTTCTAAGTCATACTTACCTCTTCAGGCTTCATGGCTTGTGCCTCTGAGTGTGGGGGGAAGGAACGCTCCTTCCGAGTATCCACTACATATCTGACAATTTGCCAGGTGATTTTTGTATAGCGAAGAAAGTCAAGTTCAGGGAGAGTGAATAATCTGGATGAATGCGTGAATGAATTCAGCAGATGAACATTTGTTACAATTTGCTAGGTGCTGGCAGTGTTCCATGCATTTCAATACACAGAGAGATGACACAGGCTTCCAACCTCAGGGAGTTCCCAGTTTAGTAGGAGAAACAGATATATAAGCACATAATTATAGTGTAATTTCATACATGCAGCTGTTGTGGCTCAGAATTTGAGACTATGCCACTTAGAATTCTGCATTACAAGAGAAGAAGGGATTATTATTTTGTTTTTTTAACAAAGCACAAGCTGAGATAACCCATCGTAGTTGCTTAAAACATTGATGTTCAAGGTTTTCTTTTATATCCAAAGAGATAGTAAGATGCCTTCTGAGAACTGCATTGTGGTCAGCAGGGAAGGTTTTTATGACCCTTAACTAAGCAAGGAGATGCTGGGCCTCGTGTCAGAAATAGGCAGCCAGAGAGATGAAGAAAGGAGCGTTGATGGCTGTAAGTGTGTAGAAGATCAGAAAATCAGTATCATTCCCTTTGAGGCATAAAGACCCCAGACTCCTCCATTGTAAACAACATTCCATATTCCTGCACCCTTTCCCTTCCCAACCCACTTACTCCAGTCCAGAGTCCCAGGTAGCCAGTCTATCCTGCAGCTCAGGGTACAATGGGTGACCCACCTTGGACAGGACCCTCTGGTGGCAGGTCCCAGCACACACGCCCATACTCACTCGGGTGGACAATGGAGACACACCCACGGACCTCTGTTAGCATCTTTGGGATGTGGGAGGAAACTGAGTCCTGGGGACCCCCACCAGAGATGGGGAGAAGGTGCCAAATCCACATAGACAGTGGCCCCTGAGAGAATAGATTTATTTTTTTCTCAAGAAACTATGTTGAATGAGACAGCATTATTCGAGGACCATCTATACAGTCTTCATTGTGTATATTTTTAAAATTGCTACAAATAACAAAACACAACAGCTTCTATAAGTGAGCTGTGGTGTGACACTCTCCATATAAAGACAAGTGACCCTTTACTGTCTCACATCTCTACTCCCCTAAACAGGAACAATAAATGTTCTTGGAGGCTAATTGCATTGTTGGTTTGCTAGTATACTGACAAACTCAGCATGATTAACTGAGACCTGTACAGGTTAAATAAACTGCAACCTACCAGGAATGATAGAAAATGGCCTATTAGATTTTCATTTGGGGGAACACAACATCTTTATCACATATATTTAAATATACACAGCACATCATTCACATACAAACATAATATGTATATCACACATAAACCCATGAAGTGGAAGCAAGGGTGATTGCATTTCTCTGCAAGGCCTTCTTCACATGAATAGTAACCAGGCAATCAAAAAAAGAAAATCTTGAAAATAATGCTAATGTAGGTGTTTTTTTACAAACCGGTATCTATAGCTATGTAATCTATACCTATATGGGCTTCAGTAAGACGTGCTTTCCTGTTTTAAAAGACAGAGGTGTCTAGACTAGAAAGTGAATCTTATTCCCCACAGACAGAGCCCCACTGCCTCCCAATTTCCCATTTGCCTCCAGAGAGGCAATTACTGTTAACATTTTGGTGTGGATTCTTTCAGGCTAGTTTCTGTAAATTTACATACATTAATATGTAAAAGTTCAACTATAGGTTTAGAAAGCATAAATGGGTTTATATGGTGCCTACTTTTATATATCCTGCTTTTTTCCTTTAAAAGTTTCTTGGAGGTATTTCAACTTCAGTGTATATAAGAACTATTTCCATTTTTTAAACTGTTGCATAGCATCCCATAGCATGGATACAGCACACTTGAAATACCTAATCTAAGCCCACCTTTCATTGTTGCTAAAAATTTTTATTGCTACTATCAAGAACCCTGAACCAGGTAGGCTTTACAGAGCAGTTCCATAATCTAAGACTACCGCAGGCCCAGATTCTAAGACCACCTTAGCACCAACAAGCAGAAAAGACAGTCTCTGCACTACATTTGTCACGTGCAGAGACTGTTCAACTTGTAAGACTTACTTTCAATTCTCTGGCTAAATCGAGGAGGAAGAGAGCTTAATGAGAACAGTGTATTTAACATACTCTTGAAGTATCTCCTCATCAACGACGTAGAAATTACAAAAGGAAAATCCACACAGTGAAGGGACCAGACTTTAACCAAATGATCAAAATCAATGTCAACAATAAGGCCAGTGTGCATCAGGTGCCCCAAATAGGAGCCTCTGAGAGAGACACAGCTTGGTCTGTGTAGAACTCCAGCCAGATATGCACTGCTTGAATCAATTAATGAGAAAATATTAGACAAACCCATATCAAGGGATAGTTAATGAAATAACTGGGCTGTGCTTTTTTTTGGCTGTGCTTTTTAAAAATAATGAGTGAAGTAAAAATATTGGCGAAAGACGAAGTAGCTAGCTAGCTGGTTAATTAACTAACTGGCTTAGGAACTATTCCAGATTAAAGGAGACTGAATATGCATGACAGCTAAGAGCAACTTGTAATCCTGGACTGGATCCTGTACTAAAAGAAAATTGCTGTGAAGTCCATTGCTGGAACAATCAAGGACACTGGAAGATGGGTATAGAGTAGATACAAGCAAGCGCTGCACCTATGCAAAGATTTCCACTTTACGCAGCTGCACGTGGTTACGTAAGACTGTGTGCAGTGGCTATTTTAGACAATAGAGGAAGTTCACAGTGAAGGATTTGGTGTAACTAGCCATGCTCTTTGCAAAAGGTTCAGAAAGAAAAACTGTGTGTGTGTGTATGCAAGAGAGAAAATATGATAAATGCGATAAACTAGTAAATATGGATAATGGGCACATGGAAGTTCTTTTTACTATTTTTGCAACTTTAATGTGAAATGTTTTCAAACTAGAAATTGAAAGCCTTGCCTTACTTTCAAGATCGTGCAGAGATCTGAATGGATCGATGTGGCGGCATGTTCAAGCGTCAGCAGTCACGCGCCTGTGCCACACTTTCTTTGCCTGCTTGGTTCTTTTTCAATAGACTGTCCAGAGCTACTTCATATATCTCATGATCAGGAATGACCTGAACATTTCCATTTCAGAGGCACAAGTGGCCGAACAGCTATTAATGTTCAGCGGCAGGGAACAATACAGAACTTATATTTTAGAGAACACACTGTGTTTTATTTTTAATTTTTATTTTATAACAGTATATTTTACATTTTTACATTTTTTTCCCATCTCAATTGTAGTCCCCGCGGGTTTCCCATCACCAAGTCACCCATGTGCCATCACCATAATCCCGTGCACTTCCAACCCCCCACCCCCGTTTTTGATCCCATTCCCCACTCCACTCCCACAAAATGTCTCTGGTATATGGCTGTTCATTATTCTTGTTATTTTCTCACCTGGTCCATTATACTCCTGCTATGAGTGAAACCATTCGGTATTTTTCTTTCTCTTTCTGGCTTATCTCGCTAAGCATGATCTTTTCCAGCCCCATCCAAGTTGCTACAAAAGACATGGAGAACACACTGTTTTAATAAAACATTGTCTTGCAGCAACGTGTTATACTAATGCTCCTTCACCTGGCGCATTTCACTCAACTGTGTCTATGCAGATAAACTTGCTCTCACTTTTAACCCTTAGTTTTTTGTAATGCTGATGGAGTCAGTGAACTATAAGCCATGACTTTAGGTTGAGACATGCATAAAATGGAAATCGTTCTAACAGATTAATAAAGCCTCTTACTTATCTGTCTCTGTTACCAGGAATTATTTGAACACCTGTATTGAAACATAAATCACATATATACATTTTACCCATTTAAAAATGTACAACTCAATGGTTTTTAATATATTCACAAAGGTACAGCCACCCCCAAATCTATCTTCATCACCCTCAAAAGAATCCCTGTGCCCATTAGTGGCTACTTCCCATTTTCTCCTACTCTGTAGCCCTGGGAAACCACTAATCTGTTTTCTGTGTCTATGGATTTGCCTGTGCTGGACATTTCATAGAGGTGGAACCACGGAATCCTCTGTGACCTGCTTCTTAACCTGAGCATCATGTTTGCGAGGCACATCCACCTGGTAGCCTGTGTCAGTGCCCTGTCCCTTTTCATTACCAAGGAGTATTCCATCAGGCAGATATACCCATTTGCTTCATTCACTTATCAGTTGCTGGACATTGCATTGTTTCTGCCGTTTTGGGGTGGTGTTTATGAGTAATGTTTCTGTGTACATTTCTGTGGATGTATGTTTTAATTTCTCTTTCATTTTTACTACTGGGAATTGCGAGTTTATGCGGTAACTCTGTGTTTACACAGAGTTTTTTAAGAGACTGCACTAATTTACATTCCCTCCGACATGTGAGGGAGGTTTCCAATTTCTCCACTTGTTATTGTCTGTCTTTTTGATTATAACCATTCTCACGGGTATGAAGTGGAGTCTCATTGTAATTTGGATTTGCATTTCTCTAATGACTAATGATGCTGAGCATATTTCATGTGTTTATCGGCCATTTTTATATCTGCTTTTGGAGAAATGTTTATTTAGGTCTTTTGCCAATTTTTTAATTGGGTTATTTATCTTTTTATGGGGTTGTAAGACTTCTTTGTATTCCAAATACAAGTTTCATATTGGATATATAATTGGCAATAGCAGTTTGTACAGATTGGTCATCATTTGGCTGCTTTTTTCACTTAAAAATTTCCTGGACATATTTCAATTTCACGACATATAAACCAGTCTCAGTTTCAAAAACAGTTACTGAATAGCATTCCATAGTCGAAATATTCCCTAATAGTTGCCACCTGAATGAGGCCTTCTCTGTGTTATATTCTGATAGGATATACTTGGGTCCACATTCTTTTCTACATTTTGGGGCTATTATTCAATCCATCCCACCAGATTTATGCTCTTTAAGGTGGAGGAGATTGTATTCTGCCTCTTTTTGCATTTGTTGTGGTTCTCTCACTGTAGTGGTTAGGCTATGCTACTCCATTGGTAAATGATTCCTACTGACCCATTAACTCTAAAACAAGACTTCCCCCTTTAGTTCTTGTTTATAATGCTACAAAATACATCATCTTAGTGCTGAAAGGGCCCACAGGGGTCCTCTAGTGCCATGGAACTCAAAGTGGGGTCCACATACCACATAATCTCGTACTAGACCATGCCAATTGAGTACACAGATGGAGAGTAAGTGTCCAGAAGTTTTTATTGTATTTAATATCACTGTGATAGTCAAGCACGTGATATGTACATACAAAAATACTGGGTCACAGTCAACAGGAAATTTCAAGGAGTCCGCTAAAGATAATTGAGAACTACTTCTGTAATCTAATCTGTCATACATAGCAAAACAAACAAAAACCCTCTGTAGCCAATCAGTTAGAATTTCCTTAATCAGCTTACTTTATTAGTTCAAGAAAGACTTCCTCAGCTACAACAACACTTAGTTGCCTGGTTAGGCTTGCTGGTCTATGTCCTGGTTTTTCCCTTACTAGGTTGGTGTACATGTAGAGGACTCTTGATCTCTCTGGGCCTCATTTTCCTAATTTCTACCTCTTTGAAATGGAAGAAGTAAGAGTCTCTGTTCTTATAGAGTTGTTTTGAGAAATAGATAAATATTACTAAACAGTCCTTGGCACAGGGTAACCATTCACAAGATTTAGTGAGGTTTACAATGATCCGATAGAGATGGGAATGCAATTGTGTGGATGCAACTGTGTAGATGCATAGCCCTTGCTATCTAGAAGCTAGTCAGGGAGTATGAACAAAGAGACAGTTTCAGTGCAGTAAGTGCTGAGGTAAGATGAGCCCCTATCTCATCCTATGAGTTACAATCCTTCTAACTCTCATCTGTGAGTCTTACTTTTGCTTCTTCAACTCTTACATGGCTGCAATGCTGTTTTCTCTTTAGTTTCTTTTATAAACATCCATGGTTTCTTCAAGCATTTTTCAAGTGATTTGACCCCAAGGTTTCACTTGAGCAATGTTCAACTTAAAATGCCAACCCCAAAACTGACCAAAATTGTCCAGAAGCGGTTGGGCACATACTGCACCAAATCCACTGTTTATGCTTTTTTTCTTGATGTGGACACTGTTTTTATTATTGGTCTATAAATTTCATGTTAAGGTTTTAAAGAATCTCATTATATAAACATTATTTATTGTGCTTCTAAACAATTATGCCCCCCACCTCAGTCTTTTTCCAGGAATTGCTTTTAAGTCAGTTCTTCTACATTACAAGCTCAGTATAGGTCTCGAGTTTCTTTTGCTACTTTTGAGTTGTTATTCCAAACTGTCATCCTCTTGGATAGGATATGGACATCCAATGTCTTTACTCTCTTTCCCAGTCAATGCTGTCAGTTTTGATAGTCACAAGCTTTGGGGGCAGGTGGAATTCTAAGATGATTCCCATGATTCCTACCCACTGGAATTCATACCTTTTGAAATCTTCTCCCCTTGAGTGTAGATAAAATTTGTGACTTGCTTCTTACCAATAGAACATGGCAATAGTGAAGGGATTTTGCAGGTGTAATGAAGGTCTGTAAGCAATTGTCTTTGAGTTAATCCAAAGGGAGACCATCCAGGGTGGGGTTGACCAAAGGAGATCCAGACCCTCCTTGAAAGAAGAGATGTGAAGCAGCCCTATTGTGAACAACCTATGGAAAAGGGGGAGAGGTAGAGGGGTTGAGAGTCTCAGATCTCCTACAGCAAAGACTTGAATTCTGCCAACAACCTAAAGGAATTTGCAAGAAGTTCCTGAGTCTTAAATAAGATCACTGTTCTATAGCACCTTGATTGAGGAGGGGCCAGTTAAGGACCCACTGAAACTGGGATATAGTAAGTGTATATATTATACCTATTAGCAGCTGTGTGTATCACAGAAAGCAAATGCATGGCCATCCTTGTTTTGGATGGAAAAGTTAGCCTGCACATGGCAGAGCCTCATCCTGCATGACTCCCTCCTCATTCCTCACCTCTGACTTCCACAGTATCCCTGATGCTTCTTGCCCACCCAGTTTAATGAGCTTTGGTTGGTGAGAGGTAGAAAATATCACCACCGTGAACCAGATATCAGCTTCTGATCCAGAAAACGGCCTCTATGAGCACCGAGGACAGATTGAAAACTAGTGTTTTCACATTGTATGCTATTGAGGGGCTCGCTAATGACTGCTGACTCATTCTGTGACAAAGCATCTGAATCTTGCATTAGCAGATCGTCTCTGTTGTTGGGAGAGAGCCATTTGCCTCGGGATAAAGAATGTTTGTAATATTCTGAGCACGTTTGAGACTCTTGACTAAGAGGCCAATCCTGCCCGCTCATTAGTACTTTGTGGGTGTCGGGACCTTCATTAAGATTCCACCTCCTTTAATGCGATCACCTTGGCATGTTTTCTGAATGACCTTAGTGGCTTAGGGAGGATTGGTTTTTCTAAATAATAGGGAAGAATACAGAAAGTAATTGGATTTGGCATACTTTGTAGCATCTCATTGGATTGCTTATAGAAGAGCTCTTAAAGAAAGGCTTTATTTAAATCAGAAAAAGAGGGAGATTTGGCTGGAGGTGCTGACGAGCTTCTGTGAGATTCAGGAACTAAGGCTGCATGTCAACACCAGCTCTGAGTAGACAGATACTATGACATCAATGTGTATAGACTCTTTAATGCCAAAGGGGGAGGGCTAGGCAATGCTACTTGTGCTCACTCAGGAAAGCTAGGAATACAGTGAGAACCCAGGAGACCGGATGGATTCTCTGGTTGGTTGATGAGGGAGTGAGCAGAAAACTTCAGTTTCTGGGCACTCTGGATCTCAGACATGCCTGCAGGCACTGGCTGTGAACCAGACCCACAGCAGGCTTTCTGAACCTCGGCACTGTTGGTAATTAGGCAGGACGGTTCTTTGGTTGTGGGGTAGGGGCAGGAGCTACTGTCCTGTGCATTGTGAGATATTTAGCAGCATCCCTGATTTAGCCAGCCTCTACCCACTGGCTGCCCAGCAGCACCCTCCCAGTCCCGCCCAACCTCCCAAAGCTGTCACCACCAAAAATGTCTCCAGACATTGTCAAATGTCCCCTGAGGAAAAAAATCACTTGCAGTGGAGAACCACTACTCTAGAGTAAGCCCTGTCCTCACCCACAGAGGAAAGTGCTCCAAATTCACAAGTGATCACATCGTGACTTTTCCATTTTTGTTACTAAAACCATATTGTATTTAGTAACTACTGGTATATCCCAACAAATACTTAATTCCTATCACTTCTAAGAACTTGATGGAATTGACCAGAAAGCCCCAGGTTACCCCTTCTTGCTTAGGGGTGTGAGTACTGTTTCAAAGTTTGAGGAAAGTATGCCACAAGGAATTACCTTTCTGTCTGAAACAATATGTATAATCCCAAAACCCAGAAATAATTTTCATTCATATTTTCCTCAAGGAAATTGTAACCTATGATTTTGTGTAGTTGGAATCTTAATATTTTTGTGTGCTATCTTTTACCACCAAATATGTTAGGAAAAGCTATCTCTATTTTCTAATGCCACCCAGATTTTTTTTTCTTGTAAGCACTAACCATTTTGGTCTTTGTTCATTTACCTATTTGTGTGGCTTTTCCATTTTTCTCCTTTGGAATGTAAGTGCCATGAGGGTTAGGATTTTTTTTTTAACTTATTCCCCTTCCTCCCCCGCCCCAGGGTCTAAAAATTACTCAGCACATAACAGGTGATTTAAAAATATTTGCTTAAAGAATAATGAATGAATAGTCTGTATAAATTCACTATATGTGAACCACCAATTTCTATTGCTGGGTATTATCATTGTTTTCACCTTTTCCCTTTGAAGACTATGCTTGTACAGAAATCTTTTTACGTTTGATTAATTTGCTTAGTATATGTTTCTAGAAATTAAATCAATTACTCCTTCAAAAGACCTTTATAATTTTGAGGCTCCTCATTTGTATTGTCCTACCACCCCTCAAAAAAAGTTGAATCAATATTTACTCCAGCAGTGTAGAAGAGTACTTAATATCTACCGACACTGCATTTTCACAAAGAAGTCAGGTTTGTATTCTATAAACCATCACTCATTATAATCTATTCCATTTTTTCCTGCATCTGTATTTGAATGCAGTTCTGTCTAAGGACCTGGGAATTCATATTCACTGCTGCCCCAAATAGTCAAATCTCGTTGAAATTTCAGAAGGAAATGGGCAGCTTTGGTTTCCTGTTCTGATTTTTTGCTGTCTCTTTCTACTCTCTTACTGGACTGGTCCCCACAGTTTCCTATCTAACTCCAGCCTTCTCGGAGAGATGTGATCAAGATTGAAATGACTAAAGAGTGGCTATCTTACAAAAAAATGGGATTGGATATTGATGAATCAACTCATTTCTGCTAATAATTGGGAAGAGCCTCTGTTATCAACAAATCAAATAATTAGAGAAAAGGCTGTTAAAAAGTAGAAAGAAAGGTCTGAAATTTTTCCATCTGTCCATGGATGTTCAGTTAATTATTTGCTATGGAAGGTAATTTTAAATTTGTCAAAGCACTGCCTATGTTCAAAAGGAAATAGATGAAGTACCACGTTCTAACTGAGGAAACCAGCCTGGCTAAGCGAGCAAAAGGAAGGAAGAGGTCAAATCCATTTACAGAACTGCACTTCCTGCTGTTCAGTCCCTGTTCTCCAAGCTTCCTGATAGTAATGAAATTATCTTCAAGTGAAAGACCAAGACTTGGAAGAGAAATTGAGCACGGAAAATCAATACTAAGTTTTAGTGGTTCCTGATCAGAAAACTAAGTTCCTTTTTATAGCACAGGGTCGCATCCAGTGACTCAGTCCTCTTTCCCTGGCCATTGGGCAACATTACAAACAATGTTAGATTGTGGTATCCTCACGGGACAGTTGGTGGAGGGGTAGACATAAAGAGGGTGAAGTTGGATACAACATTATATAGTTATGGAAACCAGTGGCAAGTCAATAAAACATGGGGGGGAAGAGAAAAATTCTCCATAACAGACATCCGTAATCTCTGGCCCATGGACCACTGCCTGTTAGAAACTAAATTTCACTGGAGCATATACATTCAAGTCTGAGAAGCTCACTATTTTTTTCAATGGTGTCAATACTGACTTACTTGAGATTTTCCTCTTTGATTGACTTGGCGTTTTGATTAGATAGTATTAACTTTCTCTGTAAAAATGAAGATGAAAAGAATTATTTGGCTGTGGTCTTTTGAAAGGAGAACACGCGCCAGTAGCATCAGAGAGAGCTGGCAGTGGGGAAGGTCAGAAATGAGCCCCTGATCTTTTCTCATGGGCGTGCTTTGAATCTGATGTTGTTAAATATGAAAGAGAAATGAACACAGTTAGTTTGGAAAAGGTTTTACATCAGTCAGTCTTGTGAGAATAGAATCCTTTTTCTTCCTCAACATTTCTGAAGATCAGTTTTGTAATGTTCATTGATGTATATATTCTTTATATATATGAACTTGTATAGTTCATTTTATATTTATATGGCTATAGCAGAAGTTGACAAAACTGTGGCCTGAGGGCCAAATCTATCCTACTGCCTGTTTTAGTAAATAAAGTTTTATTGGGATACAGTCATGTATTTTTATAGCTTTATGTATTGTCTGTGGCTGCTTTATGCTACAAAAAGAGAATTGGGTAGTTTTGTATGGCCCTTTACAGAAAAACATTTATTGACTGATTCTAAAAGCTGACCTTTGTATGAATCAGAAGAGAATAAGTATTCTTATAAAAATATCGGCCCTTCCTGGTGGCGCAACAGGTTAGGACGCAGTACTGCAAGCTGTCTGCAACCACTTACATGCGAATTCGATCCCTGGCCCCGGAGGTGACCACATGGCACAGCAGACCTCTCCTGACCCAGCCGCTGCTCCCTTCAGCAGTAATCTGCCTGTTCTGCCCCCCACTCTGTCTCTGGTGAATCCTCTCACCGCCCCTGCCACTCTGGCTTATACCCCAGTTCTGTATGAATAAATATATAAATCTTTAAAATATATATATATATATCTATTGAAATATATATCTATTGATGGAGCATATACTATGCAAGGAAGGCACTTGATGTGGAGGTTAACAGTGTGGTAGGACAGCCCTCCCTGGTGGTGCAGCGGGTTAAAGCACAGCACTAAGAAGCTAAAGCCACTTCTGCATGAGTTCGATCCCCGCCTGCCCTGCCCCGGAGGTGATCCACATGGCATGGCAGACCTCTCCTGACCTGCCGGCTGCTCCCTTCAGCAGTGTACTTTGTTGATCTGCCTATTCTGCTCTCCGCTGTCTCTGCTCCCTGCTCTGTCTCTGCTCCCCGCTCTGTCTCTGCTCCCCACTCTGTCTCTGGTGAATCCTCTCACCACCCCTGCACCTCTGGCCTGTACCCCAGTTACAAATAAATAAATCTTTTAAAAAACAAAAAAAACGTATAGGGCAGTATGTGGAAATTCAAGAAGAGAAACTCATAATGCTACTAAGGACCTTTAAAGAGATGGAGAGAAAAGCAGTAAGAGTAGTCAATGTGGGGTTAATGAAAATTGTACCAAAAATATCCATGGAACTTTACTGTCAGCTTCTCTGCTTTCTCTTGCAAAGGCTAGTCCATGTTGCTCAGGTACTCTCCTCTCAGAAGATTCCTGTCTACACCAGCGCCAGGCTGGGTCATGTGTCTTGCGTCTACCACATAAACTCCCGTGGATACCAGGGCACACCTCTCATAACAGTCCGCACCACTATCTTTAGTGGTTCCTTTACTCTGGTGGTCCATGGTCATATCGCTAGGAAGTGCTGATGTTTGTATGTAACATGGGTAAGTAGATGTGGCCAGAGGGAGTGAGCCTAGGTGTTCCAGCTACCTCAGGTCAGTGCATATTTGAGTACATATACAGTCATTCACATTCTGCTAGTACTTAACTGAGCATTCTTTTCACGCTGGATACCATTATGTGCATTGGGGGCACAGCCTGAACAGAGCAGACAATCCATGTCTTCATGGAACTTGCATGTTAGTGAGGGTAGACACTGCCTCTGCCATTTTGAAGATAAAAGGAAACTGAGAACTTGTTCCTATCTTCAACTCTTACTGGAACCACTGAATTTTCATTCATGTTACAAGACTTTGTAAATTGGTAGACTTTTCTAAGCTGTTACACAATTAGTATACATTACAGTAAAGATACAGCAATGTTACACTTTCATGTGAAGGAAAACAACAGCAAATATATAAGGTGAGGTCGTGACAAGTGCTATGGAAAAGAAAGGAGAGGAAGCGATGGCCTGAGTACCCCGGCAGTGGGTGGCAGGTGGCTATTTTGGCAAGTGATCCAGGATATCTCTGAAGGCACTATGCTTGGTACTTGCAGAGACCAGGATGAAGACAGGGTGAGAGTGGGACAGCCAGACCAGGATGAGAGAGTCCAAGAGTCTTTGGATTCTTGGGTCAAATTATGTGAAACCACCAGCTGTGGGTAGGAGTATGATTTTATTCTGAGTGTGACTTGCTCAGGGAAGTCATTAGTGGGTTATGAACAAGAGAGTGACAGAGTTTGGTTTAATCAGATTCTCTAAGATTGTTCTGTGGAGAGCAAACCAGGGGGCTGTAGGCTGGAAAAGTAGAAAACCAGTAGGTTAGGGGGGTCTGGCAGTAGGGGGACAACTAATGGACTTGGCCAGTGGATTTGGCAGTGGCCACAGTGGGAAGGGGTCGGATTGGGGTCTGTTGGCAGGTAGGACGTCTATGACTGGTTGAAGAGCTGATGGTGCGAATAAGGAAAACGGGGGGTCAGTCACCGGCACCCCCAAGGTTTTGGGCCAGGCAACTAGATGTGGGAAGTGGTTACTGCACACACACGTATGCATATGTGTGCAAGCACACACACACAGTATGCATGCCATTGAGCTAACTGACTTAAATGAAAGCTGTCAGAGAATGTAAATAACATCATACATAAATTCTGCAAGAAAAACATTTCCTCAAGCCTCTTGGCCTTTATTTTATGAAATACAAGTGTCTGAAGAAAAGGTTGGTCTAAAAACATTTCTTTAAGTTTATTTTAAGCTTCTCCTGTCATAGATGAAGGACAGAGACCTAAAGACTCGGAGTCTCATCCTAGGTCATGGCGTCAGAGGGGCCAGAACATGCAGTAGAACCCTCTTCTATATCTTTTTCTTTTTTTATATTTATTTATGCAGACAGAACTGGGGTACAGGCCCGAGGTGCAGGGGGTGAGAGGATTCACCAGAAACAGAGTGGGGAGCAGAACAGGCAGATCTACTGAAATATACTGTTGAGGGGAGCAGTGGCCGGGCCAGGAAAGGGCTGCTGTGTCATGTGGGTCAGCTCCCTGGCTGGGGATCAAACTAGTGCTGAAGCTGAGGCTGGTTTCGTGGTGCTATGCTTTAACCTGCTGTGTTACCCCTCTTCTGCATCTTTTATAAATTCAGCCATAAATCACCTTGTCTTTTATAAAAACATCTTTTTCATCTTATATCTATTTAAAATAAAATTTGAAGATCGGCATGAGAGATCGACTCTTGGAAATGATTTTGGTGACTTAATAGTTTAAAATTTTTTCCAGCCCATATATACTTATTTTACTAAGTTGCCCATAAGCTCCAGGATTGCTGAGGTTACACATTCAATTTCACTCTTCCCCCTTTAAAGAAGTAAAATCTGATCATCCTACTTTATTTAAATTCCACATGCCTTTCTTCTTTAGTTATCCTATGTGGAAATTAACCACAGAATTACTTTAAAATTGCATATATAAACTTTTCCTCCTTAAAAGAACATCAGCCTTAAGTTTATAATCCTCAACACACAGATGGAACAAACTGTACCTGAATCTACTACACTTTCTTTCCTCAGAGAAAAAAGAAGGAAGTTTAAACTTATGATGGTTTTGTGTGTATGCGCAAGTGAACATAATGTAGTCTTATTAATAATTCTCTTCCTTGTCACTCAGTACATCGAGTGATACTGAACAGTCTTTTATGGAATTTTCCTTCTCACAAATTTCTGATATTAGTGTATTTTTAATACAGAGTTTATTAATTGTGTCACAGCTCAGAAAAACCTACCTCTTCATAATGTTTCCTATCATGAATGAGTTTCATGATTCAAATGCGTTGTAAAATGGGGGCCTCACTGGTGGTGCAGGGGGTTGAGCCTCAGCATTATGAAGCTATCAGCAGCCACTGCAGCATGAGTTCATCCCTGGCCAGGAAGCTGACCCACATGGTGCAGCAGACCTCTCCTGTCTTGCCCACTGCTCCCCTCAGCAGGTTTAACCTACTCAGGTTTAATCATTTCTTCTGGTCCTCATGTGAAGGTCCTCATGGCATGTAAGACTTATACTAAATAAAGCCAGAAGCTCTTCTCTTATTAATCTGTCTTCTGTTGGTTCCATTAAAAGGGCCCCAGCCAGAAAACATAGGTGGGCAGGTAGGGAGAAGAGTTTCCCCTGCAGTGGGTTACACAGGCTTGTTTTTTTTTTCCCCCCTCTTTTCCTCTCTCAGTGCCTGGCCCAGAGATGACAGTGGCCACTGAGGGTGCATGAGCGGGAGCCTCATCTCTTTATCCCTTAAAAGACATCACACATAGAGGCAACTCAAAAAGATATTTATCAAGTTGAATGGAAAAGGCCTGATTGTTATTTATAGAGATTGGACACTTATTCACTTCAAACTAATTCCACAATGTCAAAAATAATGCATAAAAAAGTAGCTTAAAAAAGTAGCTTAATCTAAAACAATTACATTAAGCAAACAGACTGAAGGTGACTCTTAAGTTTTCAGGAAAACAAATATTTTGCCTTTCGTATTCTGTTCTTGTCACAGAAGAGCACTATTTTCTTAGATGTCCTTTGTGTAATGTGTAGACTTCCTTGTGTGAATTAAATGGGTTACATTTTTGTCTTATAGAAAAATCATGAGAATGTTTAAATAAAAATAACATTTTGGGGATTTTGGAGATCTTATAATTCTAGCTAATTTAAAACCATTTGAACCTCTATTATCCCTAATTTTTTTGTTTCAACATATTTTGGGGGTGATCTTTGACAGGAATATTAAAAAGTTTAGTTCTCTTACTTTTCATGAGGCCCACTTTGATAATTGAAAGGAACGCCTTGTGTATTGCATTTGGAAGGGATATGTAATCACTGTCACTTTGAGGGAGTTATGTCAGGAAGCAAATGCAAGATCCACAGATGTTCTTCATGAGTAAAGGTAACATTCTGCAGCCTTCCATTTGAAAAGTAGAAACACTCTCTGTTTATGTGGAGGCCCTGCTTCCTTCTCCAGAGGAAAAGATGTCAGTCTGGGTGGCAGAAAATCATCTCTGGAATCTGCCCCTTTTCCCTGCAAGCCCAGGGAGTATCTGCACTCCCTAGAGCTCCTGTGGCCTCTCCTGTAGTCATTTACAGGGCAGGGAGAGGGGCACCCCAGGACCCCCAAACCTGCCCACTCTAAATAGGTTCTGCCATCCGTCTCATAAAAGACAAAACATGTAAGACAGAAAGGAACTCTGATACCATTAGTGTCTAATACAGAGAAGACAAAGTATATAGTTTACAAATCCCCCCTTGGGTAAAGTCCAGCCAAACAGGGTTGTCTGTAAGCAAGGCCCAAAAGCCTGCCCCAGTCCGAAGCACCTTGTGGCGGGGACCCAAAGAAAAGAGTCAGAAACAGGCCAGTCTGGGAAGAAAAGAGCAAACTCAAGATCAAGATAAAAGCTGCCATAGTGAACATCCCCATGGTCTCTCACCCACATCTGTTTCTACCAGTCTAGGGCCAAGAAAGGAGCCTCTTCTTCATGTGTCTCTGCTACCTGTGCCTCTCTCAGGTCTCCTTCTGGCTCCCCATCCTTGTCCCCTCTCTAGTCTCCTTCCCAGCTTCTTCTCGGCCCTACACAGCTCCACCCTGCCTGGGGTGGCTCAGGTAACTTGGAACCTGCCCTTTTCCTGGGGACCCCCCTGTTACACACCTTCTCAACTTTATTGCTGATAACCTCTGCGTTCATCCTTAAAAATTAGAGTTTGGGGCCCTCCCTGGTGGCGCAGCGGGTTAAAGCACAACACTGAGAAGCTAAAGCCACTTCCACTTGAGTTCGATCCCCGCCTGCCCCGGAGGTGACCACATGGCGTGGCAGACCTCTCCTGACCCGCCGGCTGCTCCCCTCAGCAGTGTACTTCGTTGATCTGCCTGTTCTGCTCCCCACTCTGTCTGTGGTGAAGCCTCTTGCTGCCCCTGAGCCTCTGGCCTGTACCCCAGTTCTGTATGCACAAATAAATCTTTAAAAAATAAATTAATTTAAAAAATTAGAGTTTGGTTGTTTGTAAATAAACGACAAATCACTAGATAAAAGGTTTCAACACATTGGTGACAATAGTTAAATATGACTTGCCCTCAGGAACAATCAGTTTTTGATAAGGTGATAATGAGGATTGTAGATGCAATAAGAACCATCAGGAAGCTGCTACTGTCCTCTGGCGGGGACCCTCTCGTTTCCCTTCTGGTTTAACATTCTCCTCCCCTTGAGGAATTTCTCCGCCACCCAATTCCATGCATTCTTGTAGAGTGTGTGTGTGTGTGTGTGTGTGTGTGTGTGTGTGTGTGTGTGTGTGTGTGTGTGTGTGTGTTTAATCACAATATTGATTATGGGATTCTTAGTTATGGAATTTTTTTTCCCCACAGTGAAAATTTATTTAAGGAAGCTGTAAAAACAGAATAGAAGATCTAACACACATTCAGCAGAGTAGAAAGATCACAAATTGGTCTTTCCGTTTTCTCGGAGGTCAGAACAAAACAAAATAAACCCCAAAAAACTTAGCACAGAGCTATGTGGAAGGGGGCAGTTTGCAAAAGCGCTTTTCCTATCCAAATTAGTTCAAGTGCTAATCCTTTAATCCATTTGGTTTTAAACAAAAGCCCTTTTTACTTTCAAAATGGACAGTGATAGTCACTTGAGGTGGCCATCTTTCAAATGCCCCCAAGTTTCTCTTCTACCTCTTTCTAAATGAGCAGAACAATGCCCACCTGGTGGCTGTGAGTAATTACCTTTCTGAAAACCTGTTAGACCACCCAGTTCCTAAAGCTTCCTCAAGTTTAAGGATATTGCTGAAAAACAACAACAAAGTATAAATAAAAATAAAAAGTTCTTAACCATTGGCTCCATTCCCAGCAACTAATGTATAGAACCCGATATATTTCAAATGAAATTTCAAAAAATCTGTGTTGGAAAATAACATGAATATTTGAGGATGGGGAGTTGGCAGACAAATTATGGTCATCTAAAGAGTGAGCTTTAGGAGCCTGGGAAACACACAGAACGTGACTTGTCACTGTCGCCATCCTGTTGCACAACGACGCCAAAGCACCTAGGCATCTCCCCTGCTCTAGCCTTTCTGTGAACGACTTTTGATTTTCCATCTTGATGATATGATAAGGGGAAGAAACTTTTTCTCTCCTTTCCACTTCAGAGAGCACTTCTGCTCTGCTAACACATTTTTAAATATTTTCTTTTCCGAAAAAGAATTTTGAGATTTTTTTATTAAAAATAATACATGAAGGTAAATGTTCCTGAAAATAAAAAATAACTCCAAAAATCACCATAGTAACAAATCAAGTTCACCTTTGTGAATTTTGTTTCTGTCTTTGTTTATATTTCCACACACATTTTACACAGTCCTTCAGCATGCACATGAAATCGGTATATCTGCCCTTTTCACAAACCTTCTATTGTAAAGTGTAGAAATAATATATAGTTAGGACCTCTCTGGTGGTGCAGGGCTTAAAGTCTCAGCGCTATCAAGCTAAGGCAGCCACTGTGGCGTGAGTTCCGGCCCTAACAGGCAGGTGACCCGCATGGCATAGCAGACCTCTCCTGTCTCACCCGCTGCTCTCCTCAGCAGTGTACTTCGTCAATCTGCCTGTTCTGCTCCTTACTCTGTCTCTAGTGAATTCTCTCACCCCCACTTCTCTGGCCTGCACCCCAGTTCCTGTATACATAAATCTCTATAAAAAGTAAAAATAACATATTGTTATTACATGCTTATCTATAACTAACATTTTAAAATCCTTGTTGTTTGACATGTTGGGTACCTCTAAAATTTGCTGTCCTGGGTATGTTTATTAGGATACTGTTGGGAGTGACCAAGTGCGGAGACTTACTGAGGGACTGGATAAGGGCAGTAATAAATTAGGCCTTGCATCCAAGGGTGATAAGGCGGTAATAAACTGGGCTTTGCATCCAATTAACTGGGCCTTGCATCTGAGATGGGACTAGATAAAGGTGATAACGAACTGGGCCTTACATCAAAGGACACAGCAATGAGTCATCCCTTTGGAATTCGAGTTTAAAGTCTATATAAGAGACCCTTCCCCCCTATAGGGGTAGCTGCAGACCCTACTCTGGGGCTCTGTCTCAGCTGCTGTCCAAGAGCAATCTGCCTTCCCTCTTTCTTGGCGGGTCACAGAAGTTGGGACAAAACAGATACTTTTAAAGATCTGCATTCAGCCCAGATAAAGAGAGTGGGGGTTCAGCATCCTTGATAGTCCTACTGAACTAACCTATTCCTCACCTACATCTTTGCTCTAAATATTTTACACATGTCCTCTGCCTATTTTCGGTCGTCCACTGTTATGATGGTGGCCATGGTAACTATAAAATATTCACTGTTTTGTAGTGGTTTTCAAACTAGTCTTGGGAGACCTTCTAAAAGTCTTCGTAGGTGGAGTGGTGGTGTTCTGAATCCCTACCCAATCACAGCAGTTGTGCTTTACAAACATTTCACTGTACCTGAACTTGAGTGAGATGCCCGGTGGTGACCAGTGCACACTAGTGGGCATCACTCAAGTGGTTGGCATATGCAGAGACTTCATTTGGGGATTGGGGGTGCTCTTCACAGAGATAGACAGCTTTTAGGACTGTACTTTTGATGAAGGAAAGAGTAGAAAACCTGAGGGAGGCATCACAATGTTGGAACCTGACTCATGCAGGGAGGAGGGGGCAGAAGGAACTAAAGTGACCATGAACCCAGTCCCAGAGACTCCCAGATCAGACTGCTGTGCCAGACTGCCATAGGGGGTATCCTGCACAGACCTGAGAGTGACGATACAGAGATTGGGCCAATGTGAGACTCCACACAGTTATCCCAAATCAGCAGCAAACAGGCACTCCACAAGGGAGTGGGCCCCTCCCACAGAGAAAAGGACTCTCTCAGGGCAGTCTCTTATCTGGCCTGGGGCAGCAGTCCTGCCCACCTGTGCCTCTGCCTTTGCTCCTTTCCACCCACTCTCTCCCTCGCAGGGCAGCAGCCTCCTGCCTGCCGATGACCAGCACCCTGCCGGGACTTTTCTGCACTGATGTCCCTCAGCAGAGGCTGCTCACCTAAGGCCGACTGCTGCCTGCAACCACGCAGCTCCCTCTCAGCAAACCTTTCCCTTGGGGCAGCTCTTCCTGCCTGCTTGTGCCTGTGCAAGTGTTCTTTACTCCTCTGTCCTTTTCCCGAATAAACCTACTCTTTAAATGTAACTGAGTCTCTGTCTCGTGGAGATACTCGCCTGGGGAACTCACCACGTGCTGCTGAAAGGGGAGCTCTGGGGAAATCTTTCCCAGAATGAACCCAAGAACCCCAAACTCCAAAAACAACATCACTTTTCTGTTTTAGTGACGCTTGAAAATAGTCCCTGACCTACATTAGGTTCCCTGGATACAGAACCTGCGATGGTAATTCTTGTGCAGGGATTTCCTGAGGGAGTACTCTGAGGAGAAGGGGAGTGAGGCACAAGCTAAATGTGGTCTCAGTCAAGGACCAGCATGGCCTGATTCACAGTGAAGCTGGAACATGAATGACACCCCAGAGTGGTTCTACACCCAATTGTAGAATTAAATTTTAAAAATTGGCTTTTTAAAAACTAAACTTCCAAAAGTGTTTTTATTGGGTCAGTTTTTTTAAAATATATTCATATTAGTGTATAGACATCATTGGCTGTGAGATGAGCTGCTTCTGGATGCGCATGCACGTGCGTGTGCTTGTGTAAAACCTTCTGGGTAAATCAGCTTGCTTTTTGCCAAAACCCATTCTAGAAGGGGCGACTGGTAATCACAGCAAGCAGGGGCCTGTTCTCCCAGCCACTGCCGAGGACCTGGGTATGGTACCACAGTGTCCTTCATGCCCCATTATTACAATCTTGTTTCTTTGCAACGTATCCTTTTGTCCAGATTGTGACTTAAATACACAGTGGAGGGCAATCTCCTCTGTGTTTTACCCCTTAGACAACTCTGGGCTTCGTGCAGGTTTTATTATCTGCCTGTGCTATGTCAGAGAATGTATTAGATAAACTGCAGCCTTCAGTGAAAATGAATAGCACAGGCTTATTTAGCATCAACACAGATCTCAGACATTATTTCCTCCAAAAAAACCGAGCCAAAAAAAAAAAGTATGAAGATGGGAAATTAAAAAAGAAGATTTTTGTAGATTAACCATTGTAAGTAACTCTTGACAGGCCACCTCCAGCTTCCCTCAACATTATTTCTTCAGTAGCTTGAATGGTCACCAGGAATATTGGGGTTATGATAAACTTAAATGAGGTTCTGATGCTTAACTGCTCAGTATTCCTGAGCTCACAAAGAAGCCCTGAGAGAGAGGACTCCCCTGGGGAAGTTGAAAGAAAAAAAGTTTTTTTAAGCCTAAGAATAAAACCATGGTCAAAGTGTGTATTTCTTTTCTATGGTTGCGTAACAACAAACAACAAACACAGTGGCTTACAACAACCCATTTTTGTTACCTGTTTCCACGGGCAGTAGCCTAGGTCCTGCTCACGGGTGCTCTGCTCAGAGATGTGTTAGGCTGCCATCTCATCTGGAGTCTGTAGTCACTGTGGTAGTGGCCCTGGGCCCTCAACTTCTCACTTGCTGTGCATAAGAGCTGGCTTTCAGTTCCCAGACACCTCCCATGGGTCCCCTGCATGGCCCTTTCCACAGGCATTCACAGCATGACTGCACCTTCAAGGCCAGTGCCGGCACCTCTCTCCAGTCTGCTAAGAATCCTATGTGGCATCAAGTAGTTGAGCGAGGGACATCCTGGCATGTTTACCATACTAAGTTGGTTAGAAGCAAGTAAAAGTCCCTACCCATAGTGACTGGGGAAGGTGGGATGAATTACATAGGGTATGGCTCTTTGGAGGTCAGTTTGGATGGAAAGCACTGGAAGTTTCTTCAGTTCATTAAAAATTTCTCCAAACATCTATTATCTTAAAAGTAGCTTAATCTTTTCATGGTTTGATTTTAAAATAAAATATAATTAAATATGGCTTCAATCTCTCTCTGAAGACCCAGGAGCTCTAAGGTCTTGCTTATATGGTCTGGCTTCCCTCGGCATACCATGGTTCCAGGCTCATGTAGCATGTGCTTAGGACTATTGACAAAATGAACAATGCATGAGAAGGGTTCTTTCCCATGCATACAGAAGACACATGTCTTTGCTTTTTTAATACCAAAGAACAATATTCCAGGCGTGTGGTCTCAGCCCAGCTTCCCTACTAATGGAGGACCCAGGAGAAAACCATGAGCCTCATGAGTGCAAAAGCACTAGTCGCATCAAAAATTACCTCTCAGTTGTAGTTTCTGTTGCGTACAGTGTGATTCAAGTTTCTGTTGCGTACAGTGTGATTCCCCACTCTTCTCCAGAAATTCAGTACCATTTGGTGTGCAAAAGCATAAGCAATGTAAGCACCCAGAGTGTTACCTCTCTGAGTCACAGCATCTGCCTGAAGAGCCCTATGTGGTTTGTACCCGGTTGATGGCTGATGGAACATCATGCGAATTTATGAGCACAGCCCTCCTGGGGCCAGCCCAACGCATAGATGAGCTGCTTAGGCCAACGAGCACATTTCCAAGTTACTACTCAAGGCAAAATATATTTGAAGTCAATTAATTTTCAGTGCTTATGGAAAGGATTGCCAGCATGAGTGAAAGAAAAAAAATGTTTCATCTTAAAGCATTATCTCACTTCTCCAATGACAATCCCCAAGGGTTTTATTATTCATGGTAACAAAGTAATGATATATGCAACTGTTTTTTCTGATGTTTATTCCTGGGTGACACAAGCTATACAATTTCTATCGACTGACAAATTCCGGATAGAAAAGGAAAAGCTCGGAAAAATCAGAATTTCCACGCTAACTTATGTTATGACCTCCCTTTTTGTATAATCATATTATCAAAATATTCTGAGCAACCTTCAGTTTACAACTGGATCGCCTTAGCCTCATAAGGTGCTGCCTGGTCCAGACAAGCTGCGCCAGGGTGAGAAATTTCTCTTGAAGTCAAATAATTTTACTGTTGGCTGATTAATAAAAGCAATTGGCTGCTATAGCAAAATCAATATTTTAATATGAGGCAGTACTAGAACATGTTCTTTTACTGCCAGATGAGAACCCAAATCTCATCACTCTACTATCTCACATAAGCCTTCCATTCAGTTTCTAAAGTATTACTTAAGTTTTCTATTGTTTAGTCTTTTTTTTTTTTTAAGATTTTATTTTATTTGTGCATACAGAACTGGGGTACAGGCCAGATAGGTAGAGGGTGAGAGAATTCACCAGAGACAGAGTGGAGTGCAGAACAGGCAGATCAACGAAATACACTGCTGAGGGGAGCAGCGGGCGGGTCAGGAGAGGTCTGCCGCACCATGTGGTCACCTCCGGGGCAGGTGGGAATCGAACTCATGAGGAAGCGACTTTAGATTCTCAGTGCTGTGCTTTAACCCGCTGCGCCACCAGGAAGGGCCTCTATTGTTTAGTCTTTAAATAAGGAACTTCACCCATCTTCTTTTCAGTTTTTTTAAAAGTTTATTTATTTATGCATACAGAACTGGGGTACAGGCCGGAGGTGCAGGGGTGGTGAGAGGATTCACCAGAGACAGAGTGGGGAGCAGAACAGGCAGATCAACGAAGTACACTGCTGAGGGGAGCACAGCAGGCGAAGTACACTGCTGAGGGGAGCAGCAGGCGGGTCAGGAGAGGTCTGCTGCACCATGTGGAGTCACCTCCAGGGCAGGTGGGGATTGAACTCTTGGGGAAGTGGCTTTAGCTTCTCAGTGTTGTGCTTTAACCCGCTGTGCCACCTGGGAGGGCCCTCTTTTCAGTTTTTAAGGAACTTCTTAAGCTTTCTATTCAGTTTTTAAGGAACTTTACTGTATCTCTTTTTGTGATTGATTTACAAGAAAATTACTTCCTCTATCCCTCTACTTTACCCTCTATGATATCTCAATGAGAATGAAGGTCATTAAGTAGTAATTAGGGATTAAGGGACTTTATTTTTAGTCAATCATCACTGTGGTAAATATAGCAATGTTAACCTTAAATTTTATGAATTTATGTATCTGTTTTAACTTTAATAGATTAATTTTAAGAATAATAAATGTTATAATCTCAGCTAAAGGTCAATATGACCCCAAACTGTTAGAAAAAAGATGATCATGATCTCAGCCCAATTCATATGCTAATGTTATCCACTGCTTGCTTGAAATGTATAAAATAAACCTCTGCTGAAACCAGAGCAGGAAAACTTGCATCCTACTCAGTTCCCCTGTCTTCCTTGAGCCCTCTCCCCTTTTTCCCTCTTTAGAAATCTCTGCTTGCCAACGCCGCTCCCACCTAAAGGCCCTGCCCTCTGAAAGCCTATGATCGGGGTCAGTCCCCAACACCTTGGTTAGAAATACTTTATGTCTGTAATTGGAATGGCTAATCGTATATAGATCCTGACATATCATATATGGAATAGTACTTTTCAAAATCTAGAATTAATAAGGTACTAAATAACATTATTTTTTGAATTTCAGAAGCTGTATGCTATTCTAATAAGCACGATAAACGTAGATGTTAATGGAAAGTTTAGATGAGAAAATGTCACATAAAAATGACTTTGCGGAAAGCAGGGACTCCCCACAAAGAGTCAGATGAAAGCTGCTTAATTTAGCAGCTTCTTTTCTGAAAGATGAAAGCCCTATTATCAGATTCCAGGAGATACGGGAACACTTGGGCTTCTAAAATAAATGAGGGGGTGAGTCCATTATCAGTTTGAAATATTCCAGTGTTTTCTAAAGTTCTAAATATTCAAAACTGACTGATTCAAGTCCATTTACTGGGAGACCTTCCTCCATATTCCACACTGCACAAAAGGAATTTCTAGACAAATTACCCTGTGAGCTAAAGGCTTTTAAGCAGTTAAGTGAAATTTATGTGTGATTTCATGAAGCGTTAACATCTTTGTGATAAAAGACAAAAATTCTGAAATTGGAAAAAGAGAAATATTCATATGAACTTTAGAAATGCTACATGGATGTGCACGTGGTGAGCATGCACTAAGTATGCTTTGTATGTAACAGGAGAAATGAAAGTATCCACATTACTGTGTGTGTTACACATACATGTATATGCATACATGTATACATATGTATACATGCGTATACCGTGTCTATAATTAGGTTAGAGCCTTCTTCTCTGGGACATAAATAGGCAAGAGTGAATCATGGGCGTAACATTTCTGGGGTGACATTGCCAGCAGATATTAGCTACCTGGCTATAGAAACTTTACTTCTAACAACTTTCATTACTGAGTAAAACACTGTTAAAGTCCTATTGTTTTGTTTTCTCTTGATTTGTAAGCTACTTACTTACAAAAAGTGGATTTAGTCATGTATCTAAATTTTTTTTCTTCAAAACTAGAGTGCTTGATCCCTCACCCTATCTCTAAAACAACAGTAGCCCCTTCCTTCTTTTTGTTTAATGGTGCAGTTGTCTGCTTGCCTCTCAATACCTGAAAGTGCCAAGTGCTGGAAATGGACTGTGTGACCTTGCTGCTACTCTTTGAAAGGCCTGTGTACACCAACAGCTCCCCCTCTTCTAAGGGACAGCCAACTACTGTTGACACTTGCTTTCTGGGCATGCCAGACAGTATCAGTAGAGCACTGAAGAATTCTAACCAGAGCACTTGTGCCTTGGCTATGTAGAACAGCATTGCTTTAGTACTTTGGAAGTATGTGCTTTTATTTTGACCATAAATTAATGACTTGGTTATACAAATAGAATGTGATTATGAATTAGTTTTAAAGTTTCAATACTATCATGACACTAAAATTACTAGAATTACGTTATTGGTAATATACCTATCCTCTAAATATAACTTTATAGGGAATGCACTTTTTTTAGGCTATCTGGTGTGATGAATGATATAACAGAAGTAACAAATGGGGTTTTGGGAGAAAAGGTATGAAATTACTCTTGTGTCGAGAAAAGAAAAGCTTAAAAAACCTAAATAACAACAACAAAAGATTACCTTTACAGATCAAGTGTTTTTATGTTCCCAGAGGACAGAAATAACCTTTAATATACATTTGAAAATCTGTGACTCTACTGTTTTATTTCTGCCAATTTGGAAGAGGGGCCCATGGACCTAATATAATTTAAAAAGCTTTCCTCTTTTTAGTTTTCTTCAAGCAAGCTAGACTTGAGAGGCAAAAGAATTTAGAAATATTCCTCTATAGCCACACATAGGAATAAAGGTCACTGATGTTTTCTCATTGTCAAACTTGTCATGGAGCTTAAAGGTGTTATAAATGTAAATGGAAAGGTAATTTTTCTGACTGGCTGTGTAATTTGTGAACATTCACATACAGTGACCATTCATGTATTTTTTAAAGGAATAACAGTGATTTTCAGGGTTCTTTTTAAGTACAAATACTAGTTCCCAATAGTTAATGAGTTTAAATTATATTTGAATTAAGAACATTTATTATACATTTCCAGTATCCTTCCTTTCTTCAGTTATGTTTGCTATGCAGATATAAACCATGGGTATTTTAATTTTTCTTGATAATGTTACATAAACTCAAAAATGAAGAATTTCAAGGGAGCAACAACAGAACATTAGCAACATATGCAGTCCTTCTAAGCTTGGACTCTGGGTGACTGCACAGCTCTATCGATGATGAAAATAGGAATAATTCAGGATGATGCTAATGGGAGGGCATATAAATAGACTTTGATAAAGCTCACAGTTATAAGACTGTGAATAAGGTTTTTCATTGGATAGAATGATTTGTGACTACTTAACATGCTTCTCAGATAGATATTTATCTGTAGAGGAAGGTCACAAAGATAGAGTGAAATAGGTAACAGTAGGAATTCTTAGAAATGGAAAAATCATGCTATATTTTATATCATTTAGACATTGATTTGTACTTTCATATGCTTTTCAATTTGCACAACAGTAAGGTGAAATAGGATGGAGACAATAAGTTGTCCAAGAGCACATAACTAACTGCAGAACCAGGAATCTATAGAGGTATCTAGGTATCTTTATTCTGCAGGGTGAGGGTTGACAAACTATGGCCAGATCCAGCCGACTGACAGTTCTTGCAAATAAAGTTTTATTAGAACACTGTGTGCTCCACTTATTTATATATTGTCTATGGCTGCTTTCACATTACAATGACAGAGTTGAATAGTGATGGAGACCACATGCCTGTGAAGCCTAAAATAAGCATTTTCTGTCCATTTATAGGTAAAGTTTACCGGCTGTTGCTAGAGAGAGCTATCCCACTTCTGCAATATAAGAATCTGAGTTCATGAAATTGCTTTTTGATCAGTTGCATGTTGTGCTTTTGTATCATGCTGAATGTACTTTTTGTTTATAGGTGAGGACTTTATAATTAACAGGTGCCTACTGATGGACATTGAATTTTATTATTATTATTATTACAAATGATGCTGTAATGAATATTCTTAAACAGCATTTTTTTTTTTAAAGATTTATTTGTGCAGACAGAACTGGGGTACAGGCCAGAGGCTCAGGGGCGGTGAGAAGCTTCACCAGAGACAGAGTGGGGAACAGAACAGGCAGATCGACGAAGTGCACTGCTGAGGGGAGCAGCGGGCGGGTCAGGAGAGGTCTGCCACGCCATGTGGTCACCTCCGGGGCAGGCGGGGATCGAACTCAAGTGGAAGTGGCTTTAGCGTCTCAGTGCTGTGCTTTAACCCGCTGCGCCACCAGGGAGGGCCCTTAAACAGCATTTTTAACACTTGCTGGGATCTTCATCCCTCCACAGAGCTATTCCTGAAGAGGAATATGCATGGTGAAGAATATATGCTATATAAATATTGATTAGTCTTGAGTAAGGTGACTAAGTTATACAATTTGGCAAAATTCTGTTGGATTTCTTTGAAGAATGGGTTCACCCTGTCACCCTTCCTTCCTCCTTCCCTTCCCCCTTCCCTCCCTCCTTTTATCTATGTTTTAATTGGATAAATTGATTTATTCAATTTATGTATTTTTTATTTTTTATTATAGCAAGTTTAAAACATATACACAAAAGAAGATGGCCTATATAATGACCCCTCATGTACCATTGTGCCAGCTTCAACAATTATCAACTCGTAGCCAATCTCATTTTCTACTTCCATTAATTTCCATTAATTTCTTATTTTGAAGCAGACTGCAGACATTGTATCATTTCATCCATAAATATTTCAGAGTTCATCAGAACATATCTCTAAAAAGCAAAGACTTTTGCTTTAAATAAGCTGCAACCAAGGGTTGTTTTTCCAGAATGAAATTTTCCTACTGTTATTCCTCTTCTTAAAAGACTTAATGTCTCTTCCAGTATAAAAAACACGGTCACTGGCTTGACATTCAACCCAGTGTCTTTTTTTTTTTTTTATCTGAAATGGCCCGGTTTCTCTCTCCAAGCTCTTCCAACACTCTCCTTATTCACTCTATGTCCACACTCTTTATAGCTAAAGAGATGCACCAAACTATTTAGGTGAAACTATAGGAGAGCACCATATTTGTAGCTCAAAATTAACCAAACCTTGGCGATTTTATATCATTCAACCTAGTAATGGATGCCCAGGCTCTTTTGTCCTTCAGTCTTGCTTCCTTAGGCACATACTTTGGTGTTTGGATTAATCTCCTCAAGGGCAGAGGTGGGGGCTTTCTTTTTGTGTGCTCCCAGATTTCTGGCACAAGGTCAACATTCAAAAAATATCATTGAGCACACCAATGACCCTATCTCTGCCAGGCTCCCACAGGTATTTTCCCACAGGTAGTCTCTGAAGTTGCACAGTTCTGACACTTCCACGTGCCCTTGCCCTTCTGTTGTTATTAAAAGTATTATACATCATGTTATATATATATTTTTCAAAACAAAACCTCTTGATCAGGGATCCAGGGATACTGCCATTCTTTCCAGGGCTGCTGTCAAGCAGCCTTACAACACAGACACGACAATATGTCCTATGCTAGGGGCTAAAATCTAGTGTCTTCATTTACTAGATTGCACTAGAGAAGGAAGAGTGAAGTCAAATTTGCTTTAAAAGGCAATAATTCTCCTGGCATTCATTTACTTGGCTACAGGGGGGAAAAATCTAATTTGTACTTAATTTCCTCTTGCTTTCAAAGTTATTTTAAAGCTGAACTTTCAATAATGCAAAGTGAGTCATCTCTTAGTTTATCAACTTAGAGGTTTAAGACAGCCATTTTATTTTGATGTTGAGTATATGGGTCAGGAATATAGAAAGAGCTTACCTAGCCAGCTGCTTTGGTCTTGGGTTGGGGCAGGAAAGGGTGGAGACTTGGGGTGGGGGTAGATAAGAGTAGGGAGGATAGAGAGTCCCATTGAGGGCTCTCTGGGCTCTCTCCTCATGTTGGGTCTGATCCTCTGGGATCTCTCTATGTGGCTCAGGATTATCAGGGCATGATGGACAAGGGTGGTGGTACTTTTACCTGGCAGCTGGCTTCCAAGAAAGAGCCAAAGCTGCCAGGACTCTCAAAAGCTCAAGTCTTGGCATTTTGGCACAGCCCCTTTTTTTGCTGTATTCTGCTGGTGAACCAGTTCCCCAATGTAGAGGCTGCCAAAAGACACTGCTTCTGCACTGGGGTAGTGGACAGAATGTGTGTCCATTGGTCATGTGACACATCCTGTCAGTTATTGTTAGGACTTAGGGGGCTGAGCCACTTTTCTGCAACCATCAAGAGTCCCTGGTGAGACCTGCTGAGCTAATACCTACTGGCTGTGTACAGCCTTTTGTCTGCCTTAGGGGCCTTGCTGAGTTCTCACCATTATTGACCATTTGGAAAATAATAACTAATGAAAATGATATAATCTATTATTTGGTTGAAAATGACAGTGTTTTTATCTCAGAGAACTGTTTTCTCCTTCCCCAGTATAACAAAATATCCACAGAATGAAAGCTAAACAATAAGTATCTAAGTTGAAGTCTTAGTTTAAGAATTAGTATGATGAAATCTTGCAAAAAGCCAAATTCAGCAGAAACTAGGGTCTTCTTGGGCCAAATGTAATCTCTCTCTCTCTCTATGTGTGTGTGTATATATATATATATATATATATATATATATATACATATATATATGTGTGTATATATACACATTCATATAAATAGATATAGATATGTGTGTGTGTGTATGACATTTTTTCCTTTTAACCCAGGAATACTAGGGAGAGACACACACACACACACACATATACATATACATACATGTACATATATGTGTGTATAACATTGTTTCCTTTTAACCCAGGAATACTAGGGAGAGACACACACACACACACACACATATACATATACATACATGTACATATATGTGTGTATAACATTGTTTCCTTTTAACCCAGGAATACTAGGGAGAGATGTATATATACATACATATACATACATATACAATTGTGTGTGTGTGTGTGTGTGTATGTATGTATGTATATATATATGGCATTTTTTCCTTTAACCCAGAAGTAGTATGGGATCTATGCACAAGAGTCAGTTTATCTGTTGCATTGCCTCAATGTATACCTTAGGTCTATGGGTAAACTTTATGCATATTTCATATCATATACAATTAAGATAAAAGAAATTATTTCATTTTGGCATTTTTATACTTCTGGGTAAAAGCAAAGATCACTTGAAGCTAAGCAAGTCCTTGTTTACCTCAAATCCTGGGAGACAGAGGGAGACTCACTATGCCTGCCTGTTGTTCTGATATTTAACATTTAATATTAAAAAATCCTTTTCTCTGCCTGTGTTTTGACAACTGCAATATCATGACAGGCTTATCTCCTCCCTTTATTCAATGTGATTCCAACAGTGTAGCTCAGTTTATAGCCCTGAGGATAGAATAGGGTTAAAACTTTCAAAACCCAATCTATCAAGTGTTTTTGCTTTGGTTTACCTTTTTAGTCCACTAAGTCTTTAATAAGTTGATATCTATTTCCATTGCCAAAGAATATATATATTTTTTTCCTATCTTTTCATTGTTCCATCATATTTTTATTTAATGGATGGACTACCTTCCAAGTGAACCCATCCAACTAAGTTTAGTTGAAAGAGTTAATTCATTTGCTCATTTCTTGAAAGTTTCCATGACACACCCTCAGCCACTGGAGAAACTTTAGAAAACCTGGGACTAAGAATCATTAAGCTATGTTTATTTATGAGATACAGCAAAGTTCTAGGTTAGAAAGATTTATAGACCATTTGGCTTTTCTTGAAGACAGCATGTGGATGCAGGCTGCTCCACTGATGGCGGCCCGCGAACAGCACATCCGTGTGTCTATCACAAATAAGACCAAGTAACTGTTTAACAAGACAAGACAATACAGGTATTGATGGTGAGTCCTCAGCACGAGTCTGAACAAAGAATCTCATCTATTGTAGGGGATATAGTTAGCTGCCTTGGATATTTGTGGCATAATATTAAGAAGAGTCTTAGCAACCAAACAACCGCACATCGGATAATTTTGGTAAAACCTGAGATATAAATAATCCCTTACAAAAAACAAGCAGCACCTGGTGTTTATCAGCAGTAAAATATGAAATTATGCATAATCCCCTGTTGGGGTTCTTTGCTTATCATCAAATTAATTTCTTTCTTTATAGAACCTTTGTGACTTATGTGTATTGAGGGGAAATGAAAGGAAGGAGGGTGTTTATAACTTCCCAATTACAAAGGGAAATAGGTAAAACAACTAGGGAAAAACAGACCATAGGCAAGACGTAGGTGCATTTCTAACAGGTAATCAGTCTGAAAAATGATTCTGATTTCATTTTCCAGTTGATGCCTTTTATTTCACTTTTGTCACATACATTAGCCCATTTATTGTAGGCTAACAATGTTTCAAGTGCTGGAGCTTCGGCAGCTCTTTGTCCCTCCTGTTGTCTTACAGCAGCCTTCTGTTTGATGGCGGAGGTGGGGCTGTCCATCATATCAACCATTTTCCTGCAGAAACTTCATGCCAGGTCTCGCTTTCTTTATCCTGGGTTTGCCACAGAAGGAGCGGTATACTTGGTGTGTTGGCTAATTTCTATTTTCTCCACCGTTTTCCTGAGGAAGGCACTGCAGCTGGTCCTGTATTTACCAAATCTGACCTTCGTAGTGCATTTGACCATGTCGATGCAAGTAAAGTCCAAACCCAGAGAGAAAGAGCAATGCATTTTAAAATTAAGATATCAGAAGGAGATTTTGGCCCAAAGATACAAGAATATTATATTGAAAGAAATAAAAAACATTTTTAACAATAAAATCCATGCCTTAGGATAACAAATAGCTTCATAAACTATTGCTCCTATTTCTACAAACTCCATATTTTGCTATAATATCTTGCTTGTTTGGCACAACAATTTAATGTTACATTGTCTCTAGACCAACTTCATGGAACTGAGAATTAATTTGTTTTCTGTCATTGTACTTGCACCAAATTCTACAACTTCGCCTGTTAGAACTTAATATCACTGGGTGAGGTGGATGCGTTGACTTTTAACAGTGACCTGGGAGGAAGGGAATTGATGAAGAAAAGCAGTTGAAACCACCGCTGAAAAGGAAGTGAGAGATAACTCACTAATGGTAGCAGTGCAACTGAACATCTATGAGGGATGCTTGAGGCTGCATGTTTTCCTAACACGCAGCAGAAAAGGCATGTCCATGCTGCTAAGCAAGTTGTTGTGTCTTCCAGTCTGTTCCTTGATAAAATGAGACCACAGCAAAGTTTATGAAAAAGAAGAGTCCTGAAAGGGAAAGAGCAGGATCTGGAACCATCACAGTGAGAGGACCTGCCTAAGCTGACAAAACACTGCCTACAAATCTTACCCCTGTCCACTTGCTAAAGGAAACATATACAATCCTGCAATTTGATGACTTCCACTACGTAGTTTTGGTGGGATGTTATCCAATTAGGGATAATTGCCATTTCTGGGAAGAGGAGCTTAATGGAGCTGAGTGGCCAATGTGGAGCTCAGTCAACATACTAGGAAAATTGAATTACCTTGGGGAGCTAGTCAGCGCTCTCTATTGAGCACCTGTCCTCAGAAGCTTTTCGTTATTGAACTTTAAAGACACACACCATGATACCTGTCAATGCTGGAGCCAAAGCAAGTTACTGGTATCGACCACCAGCCCATGCCAGCAACTGTCTTTGGCTTAGGTTGGTTTAGATTTGGGAACAAAGCCTTTCTGCATTGCTGCCGAATTGCTGCTAAGCTAGGCTTGCATTTGCTTCTCGATTTTATATACTGGTTTTCAACATCTCAGTGTAATTCTCACCATGAGCAAGGACTGTGCTTGGCTCCCCTGCTATTTCCTTGGTTCTGTTTGTTTAGTAGACATACTATGTGCTGGGCATTGCCCTGCGATTATTTGTATTATTTGTATTTTGAAGACCCTCAAGTAAGGTCTTTCAGTTATCCTCATTTACAGATAGGGAAACTTAAACATAGGGAGTTGCAATAACTTATCACAACTAGTGAGTCATGATTTAACAAGTAAATCATAGGCCAGCATTTGAACTCAGATCAAGTGTAGTTCTAGAATCTGAGCTTAAAAACTGAGCTAGCTGCCCTTTTCTTGTCTCTTCATTCCTTTACCCTTGCTGTCACCTCCGCACGTCATTGAGACTTCTGCCTTTGTTATTTCAGCGAGAGCAATTTCACTAGTATGTTGATTCTTGGCTTCTGCTCATGTGTGGGGGGTCAGATAGGGGAGCTTGCAGAGAGACACGTAGTCATCACAGCAGATTTTCTTCCACAGATTTCTCTTTGACATGGAGTCAAAGGCCTGCATTCAAATCCTAGTAACCTCACCTGCTTTGCTCATCTCTTCATTTTGTAGACTCTCTTTCTACATAATCAAAATGAATTGTAGGGCTAACAACATAGGGTTATTGTGGGGATTAAAGGAGCCAGTACAGATAAACAGCTTAGAATATGGCCAACACATAATAATTACTCAGTGTACGTGAACTAGGACTGTGATTATTGTCATATTCCACACGATCTTTCATGTAAGACCCATGCTTCAGAGAACAGGATATATTTCCTTTTCAGCGGAGATTACTGTCAGGCCAGATTTTCTAGAAAAAGTTAGCATCTGATAGTGGTTTATTGACAAGGGAAATGAAAGGCATATAATCTTAGGAAAGGGAATAGTTTGTTTCTGTACTTTGTGAAAGGTTGCTAACAATTTTATTTGGAGAATAAGGGATACTATTTGAAAATGGCATTGTAGAATGAATAGCAAAAGTACCTGACATGTATGGCGGTACCAGAAAAAAATTGAGAATGGAAATACCATCTGATCCAGGCATCCCCCTTCTGGGTATTTATCTGAAGAAAACAAAAACACTAATTTGGAGAGCTATATGCACCTCTGGGCTCATCATGATGAGCCAGGAGTTGGAAACCACGTTAAGTGTCTACTGCAGGATGAGTAGACAGAGATGTGGCACCTGCGCACAATGGAGACTACTCAGCCATAAAAGAAGAGGAAACCCTGCTACCTGAAACAACACGGATGGACCTAAAGGGTGTTATGCTGAGTGAAATAAGACAGATGCGAAAGACAGATACTGATGATTTCACTAGTGTGTTGTAGATTTAAAAAACAAAGACCAAAAGATGAACAAAAAAAGCAAAATTGAACTCAGGCTCTAAGTACAAAATATATAGTGGTTATCTGAAGGGAAGGGGAGGATAAATGAGGTAATGGGGACCAGTTGTAGAGTGAAGCATGGAAACTAGATTTTGGGAAATGAGCAAAATGTAGTCTGTATAGTGGGTTGTCAGAAAAATCATGACACATTTTTACAACAACAACAACAAAAAAAAAACAAAACAGGAAAAAAATACATGACTTTTCCAACAACCCAATAGATGTTGTTCTATAAGGTGCACCTGAAACCTGTCTGATGTCCTAAATCAGTGTTAGGTCATTTTAGCAGATGTGCCTGATACATAGTTGGTGCTCAGCAAATGATACCTCTTTACATCATGGAACCCATATCTCTTGCTTGTGACTTTTTATTTCTACCTCCCCAAATCTTGGTTCTAGTCAAGCCACAGTCACTGCAATCTTGTTCTCATTCTGTGCCTTTGATTACTCTATTCTTCTTGCATGGAATTCCCTCAGCTTTTTCCCCCATGCTCCTAAATTCTTCATACACTCCAAGATCAGGTTCAAGCATGGCATTCTCCATGAAGCACTCCTGAGCCACATAGGCCTATGTTAGGAGTGAAGACAAACTGAGAAAAGGCCCTGTGTGAGCAGAAGCTGAATGCACCACCATCCAGAGTCCCTAAGGCCAGTAGTCTTTCCAGAAAGAACATACATCACCAGTGAACACAGAGGATCTTAAGACAAGGCCATGCAAGAATAGATTGCAGTCTTCCCCTGAAGACACTGGCTGGGTTTTTTTTTTTTTTTTTTACAGCATCCTTCAGGCTTTTGAAATCAGTTCCCAAAGAAGGGGAGTGAGCTGGCAAGAAGATGAGAATTCGGTTAATAATACTAAACTTGAGGATGGAGTCTCACTGGGTTGGAATGAACTTGCCTGACACCATCTAGAATAATTTGACTGCCAGGGATAAGACTAAAATTCCAGAATCAAGAATGAAAATAGGCAACAATTATTCTTAATATTCCAGAAAAGGAAAGTGAAGTTCCTAGAGGTTAAATAACTTATCCGAAGACACAACTGTTACACAGTAGGACTGGGACTTTACCCAAGCTTTTGGTAGGTAAGAAAGTTGAGCTGGATGGTCATGTAGAAAAAGTGTGTGGGGGGGAAGGGGAGGGGTGTTATAGGATAACCAGTGTCTTTCAAACATAAAAAAAATTACATTAAGATAAAATTCTTTGAGGGAACTAGAGTAGAAATGTAAGATTAAAGGGAAAAAGATATGCTATAAAAATTCTCTGTATTTAAAGAAATGAATAATAGGTATCAAGTGATATTTAGATTCTATTGGATGCATTTAAGTGAGAAAGTATCTGTTTTATTTTATATATTTTATAGTGTCTACGTTTGTGATAAGTGAAATAAGTCAGAAGGAGAAAGACAAATACTGGATGGTGTCACTTATCAGTGGAATAGAGAGAAAATAAATGAAGGAACGGATAAAGCCACAGTTAAAAATTAACCCTTGAGGAAAGAAGAAGTAAAACTATCCTTATTTGCAGATGATATGTTAATTTATATGGAAAACCCTAAAAGCTCCACAGAGGAACTAATCAAAACCA
>NW_004567128.1:5339433-5417112 GCF_000260355.1 Condylura cristata
AGGGAGGGAAATGCACGGGACTATGGTGGTGGCACAGGGGTGATTTGGTGATGGGAAACCCGCGGGGATTACAATCGAGATGGAAAAAAAAATGTGCAAAATGATGTAAAAATAAACTTTGTAATAAAAAAAAATTAACCCTTGAAGACTTATTATAGAACTGAAGAATGTGGAGAAGAAGGGGAGTGGAAGCGGGGAGAACAAAGTGGACAGGGAGCACAGTAGACCAAGGTGGTGGACAAAGGTGATTTGGTGGTGGGTGCACTATGGTGACAACACTTGGTGGTGGTGGTGGTGGGGATCATATATTCCCCAAATATAAACAACAATGTAAACCAGTGTTACCGCAAGAAAAATAAAGGAAGAGAGGTTTTAGAATTGAAAATAACTAATTAGGTGTCCATATTATAATGCATTGGTAATTATAAACCTTAGAAATTTTAAATTTATAATGAAAAACTTGAGATGCCAACTTAAAAACAGGTGGGGAAGTTCCATGGCTTTTTCACCTTCTTTTAAATGACATGATAGTTCAATTTTGAATTCTGTGATTTGTGAAGGGATCCAGGAACAATTAGGCAGAGTAGTAACATGGCTTCTTTGGCCTCTTCTCCCCCAGTCTCCCCTGTTTTTGCCTTTTTCTGTCCTTGTTTTGTTCCCCATTTCACTTCATGTAGCCACTATTCTCGTACTCCTGATTGCCCTCTATCAAACATGGCTTTCAGACAAGCCCTGCTTGTGGAATGGGATGCAGTGTCCTTGCCAATGTTTTAGGGCTGAGTCAGGCACCTTCAGCGCACTGAACCTCTTCATGAGGAGCTGCACCCATGGCGAATATTCTCCACCCGTGTATGCACATACACACGGACACTAAGTGAAGAAATATACACACAAACACTAAACAAACAAACCATCAAGAGGGCACCTCAGGCCCCCATCTTCTATGATGATTTCAGCAAATCTAGGATCTGGGTAAACCTTGCTGAAGCGTCAAGGTATCTTCTCTTGGTTAGGTACTAAGACACTTAGAAGACCCCACCAACAATTTCTTCATACCTATCTGTTGCCAAAACAAATATCCATACTCCTACTTATTGGGATTATGAACATTAACCTTAAGTGTGAACGTAAGTACAGAATAAAAAGTTCTAAATTTTTTACCTGAGGAGTGCTATTAAAGTTAAATCCTCTTACATTTAAAGTAATCAAGAGGTGTTTACAATAGGAAGAAGTACTTCCTTTTCACAGTTTTGATGGTTGCTTTCTCTTCACCTCCAAATCACTGGAGTTAATTTTTGATGGATTAAGGGAGAGAACCTATGATTACTTCTATGTGGGAAATTAAGGGAAATTCAACATGAACAGTTGACCTACCGAAGAGTTTATGCACAGGTCGTGTATCTATTCATCTGGGTTAATGCCATGTGCAATTAATGAATGAATAGTCTAATTGATTCTTGATCTGGTTAACTTTTTAGCTGAATGATTGGACTTAAATGTCAATTAGAGCAATGAGTGGAAAATAACGTATGTGTAAGTAACCAGTGAATTTGAGGAATGAAGAGGAAACAAAAAAGCTAATGCTTTATTCCTAGAAAAGGCGGCATAGGTAGAAACTGTCTTGCTTTCTCCTAATGTTCTACCCCTGCCCATAGGAGAAGTAGAGGGGAATCACTGGTGACAGGAAGGAAAGGAACAAGACAATTTCTGCCTGGCCTTGAGCTTGTATTTCAGGCAGGATACTTTTATATTACTATGCATTTACCTTACATATTTTGAAATGTCTCACCCATCTACCCTCTTAACATCTAACCATTCTAGAAGTCTGATGCATAATGATGATGAGAAATTAGCCACTGGATGAAAACCGTGCTGGGTACAGGTTCTGGATATATTATTAGTATTTTCTTTACTTGAAATTGATATTTGTTCTAAATTCTATTAGTTATGTATTGCTGTATAACAAATTACCCAAAAACTTACAAGCTTAAAACAAGAAACAATCATAAGCAATAAGCAGTTGAATTCAGGAGTGGCTTCTCAATTCTGGCTCAGAGCCTCATGATGTTGCTGTTAACATGTCATCCAGGGCTTGTCGGGGCCTGGAGGATCCACTTCCAAGAGGGCTCCTGCCCTGTGACCCTCCCCATAGTGCTGATGGGTATACTTATGACAGGACATTTGGCAATGTCTAGAGACATATTTGGCTGTCCCAAGTGAAAAACGCAATGCAGTTGGCTTCTAATGAGAAACCAGGGCTGCTGCTAAGCATCTCAAAATGCATGCGATATTGTCCCCACAGTAAAGAGCTATTTGGTCCCAAATATTATCAGAAACAAGGAAAAGAAACCCTGCATTTTGTTGTTGTTTAATTTTATTTAGGTAACACTATGTGACTCAGAGGCACAGGGCCACACCTCCCCCAGATGCCTGCCACCACACCACACCCACACCAGGGCACCTCTAGTCCTCCAGTAGTCCATTGGATCCTCTCCACACATTGCTTTTACCCTCCACTTTCCCCAGTTGCCTTAATTCTAAGGATTTCTAGGGTTTGTTATGGGTTGGTTTTTGACCAATACACAAAAACACTCGTTAGAAGGGACAGAGGCATGCCTATGTTCACTGTAGCACTATTTACAATAGCCAGGTTATGGAAACAACTCAAGTATCCAAGGACAGATGAGTATATTAAGAAGATGCAGTATTTTCCCAGAGTGGAATACTACTCAACTGTATAAAAAAGGTAAACTCTTGCCATTTGCAGCAGCGTGGATGGAACGGAGGAGATAATGCAAACTAAGTCAGAAGGACAAAAACAAACAGCACATGGTTCCATTTATATGTAGAAGACACAAAACAAAGCAAACCAGTCTGCAGTCCCACCCACAGTGTCCACAGGTTCCTTTCCCTCCATACTCTTGCCAATGCTTTGTTCTGGGCTATTTTTTTTTTTAAATTTATTTATTTGTGCATACAGAACTGGGGTACGGGACAGAGGCTCAGGGCGGTGAGAGTCTTCACCAGAGACAGAGCGGGGAGCAGAACAGGCCGATTAATGAAGTACACTGCTGAGGGGAGCCACAGGCGAGGCAGGAGAGGTCTACTGCACCATGTGGGTCAGTTCTGGGGCCGGGGATCCAGCTCACACTGAAGCGGCTATGGCTAGCTTGCAGTGCTGCCTCCTAACCCCTTGCACCATCAGGCAGGGCTGGTTCTGGAATCTTTGATATGGGCTATTCTCACAGGTGTGAGGTGCTATCTCATTGTAGTTTTGATTTGCATTTCCATGGTGATAGGTAATAATGAGCATTTTTCATGTGCCTGTTGGCCATCTGTGTGTCTTCTTTGGAGAATTCTCTATTTAGCTCTTCTGCCCAATTTTTGACTCATAGAAACCCTGCATTTAAATGATTACACTCTATTAAAATTTTGGATCCTTTCCCCTCACAAATCCCTCAATATATAAACACTTCTTTTCAGTTTCAGTCAAGTATAATCAGATTAAGTAAAATTGAGTCACTATAGTTTATGATCAAATTGTAGGTGCATTGCTGAAAAAGAGTGAGCAGGAGAAATTATTTTGGCCAGAAAACATACACACACATACATATACACACACAGATGAACTATGGAGGATGGTGTAGAAGTTTCCCTTTCATGTGATATATTGCTGAATTTGCAAAAATACCAAATAATTGCTATTTGATTGAGAACTAACTCCCTATCAATAACCAGAAACAACTCTAGCTAGGTAACATGGTGAATTCTGGGGGGAAAAAATTAGGATTTAAAGACAAACAAAAGAATGAGAAAGTGAATTTAATAGAGTTTTATCGAAAACTTATGCTTATAGAGCTTTTTTCTAACCTTCATGAGTCTTCTTGGCATCCAAGAAGTTCCAGTTGTTTGAGAGCTTGGAGACAGAGGCTGAGATAATAAATCCATGGCACAGGGGCCAGTCCTGTGCAAAATGGATTGCCTCCTTCTGCAGAAGTGCTTGGAAGCCTAGGAGGAGCGATTACTGAGCAGATGGCCAGATGTGGGGACAGCCTTGGGATTCCTTCTGTGCTCCAACCATTAAGAAGGTAAAGATTAGGTAACTCTAATCTTTCTTGGAGAAAGGCTGTGGAACTGTAGGAGCTTCTGGGCAATATTCAGAGCCCCTGGGACAACAGCAAAAGCCCAGGATACACCAGCTCTCACAGGTCTCCAGGCTGTGGCGTGGGCAATGTGCCTTCATGAATGGAACGGTCCACTCTTTGACAAACATATATGCCTATATTTTAAAATTCATTTTCGAAAATGAAACTAATAAATACAGTAGAATAATGTATTTCCCATAATAACAAATTATTCTATACATCATAAATATAATGACTTTCTCTTTTCCATATGGGCCTCCATGTGAAGTGTTGGGAAGGGAGGAACAAGATAATTTCTAGAGCTTGATGAAACCGTTGTCTCATGTTCCTGTAGTTTGGCATCTGCTTATGCAGCAAAGAGGATAGAGAGAAAAGAGAGGGAAGAGAAGAGAGGTGCCATCTTGTATGGAAAGAGGAGCTTTACACAAGCCACTGCGCTAAGGATCTGGAGTCTCACTGGCTGAACTCAACAAGTCAGCAGGACTGGGATCCCGTAGGAGGCTCGGGGGATGATTTGTTCCTTGTTTCTTCCAGTTTTTGTGGCTGCTGCCTGCCTGGGCTTATGACGTTATGACTTACCTCTCTGCCTCTGCTCACATTGCTGCCTTCTCTTTCATCTACCCCAGCACCTTGCCCTCCCTTTTATATACCCATTTTTGGACAGGATGGTTTACCTTGTTTTTGTTGAGTGGTGTGAGCAGAACCAACATACCTCATGACAAGAGAAACACTTCCTGAAATCAAGGTGCTTTAAAAGAAAATATTCAGCTACATAGAAATGAAGAATTTATTTTAGAAAAAAAAAAAAGGCTAGAGCTACAAGAGATCTGATTCCTTTTGCAGATAAGGAAATGGAGGCTCACAAGATAACAAGATGTATAATCAGAAAATGCTGCATAACAAACAAGTACAGTATCTCAGTACTTTATAATAAGTGTGTATTTAGCTAATGCAGCTCTGGGCATTTGCTGATTTGGGGTTTGGCTGATCTAGGCTTTCATGGCCAAGGCAGTTCTGTTTACATTTTAGATCCTCAGGTTTCTCCACATGACACTCATGTTCCTTGAACCAGTAGACCATTTGGAATAGATTTTACTTAAGGTGATGGTGGAGACATAAGAGAGCAAGTGGATATGGATTTTATGGCTTAGACTTGGAAAAGAAAAGTCACATGGCCAAGTCCAAATTCAAGGGGCAGGGACTTTTTGTTCACAGTGAGTCCCTGCCAAGGGTGTGAATTAAAAATGGCATGAAGAATTAGGGCTAGTCACTCAGTCAGCCATGGAATACTTTCCTGAATCCAAGAAGGTGCTTAATGGCTCAATTAAGAGTAGAATTCAGGCCCTCCCTGGTGGCGCAGCGGGTTAAAGCATTGCACTAAGAAGCTGAAACCACTTCTGCATGAGTTCGATTCCCGCCTGCCCCGGAGGTGACCACATGGTGTGGCAGACCTCTCCTGACCCACCCGCTGCTCCCCTCAGCAGTGTACTTCGTCGATCTGCCTGTTCTACTCCCCACTCTGTCTCTGGTGAAGTCTTTGGCCACCCCTGAGTCTCTGGCCTGTACCCCAGTTCTGTATGCACAAATAAATAAATCTTCCCAAAAAAAATCAGATTAAAAAAAAAAAGTGTAGAATTCAGGTCTCCTCATCCCCACACCAACCCACCACCGTTAGCCCGTCCAAGGCATTTCCCATTAACCAAGCAGGTACGTGGTAGGGTATATGAGAGGCATAAATTTAAAATGACTCTCTGGCAAATGTAAATCTCCAAGATGCCATAACACCACACAACTAGTTGCATGTATTTCATCTAGATCTACTATTTTCCATCCACATAACTAAAAGCCATTCACAGATTCCTACAATTATTATCTGCAAAGTCATATGACACATCAATGCCTATTCCATTTGGTTCTGCTGTCACTCAGTGTCATCCCAAGTTTCTTTAGTCTGTGGGTACAGACGTGGTCAGGTTGAAAGAGAAAAGTTCAGATGTCACTACTGCTCAAAAGCCCTTCTCTGATGGCTTAAGACAAACCTTTTCATCCTCTCACTCTTGAACATATCTGTTACTTGGTGTTGCTTGGAACTGGAATGTCTCAAGGTGCCAAGGTGACTACAGCCCTACAGCCTTTAGTCACTGTTTTCAGCAGAGCTAAGGCATGAACTCAATGTGTAGTAAAAGGAAATTTATTAGAGAGGTTATTTACACCTACACTTAGGACCCTGACCTGGAAGACCAGTATCAGATTTCCTGGTGTGACTCATCCCTGCCCTCAGTTTGGGGCTTTGAGTTATATAGCTAAGTTACCTACACAGAATGCGTAATTGTTCTTTCTTACCTACACAGAATGCGTAATTGTTCTTTCTTAACAAAGGAAAGAAGACCTCTAGTTAATTTCTAACATTTTCAGTGAACCAAAGGAAGCTGTTGTCTAACAAACTTAGTTCATTGATAAGGGAGAAGTCCTGTCCGTAACTTCAAATCCATCCCTTGATCTTACACAGCTAACTCAGTCACAGCTGTCTGGGAAGATTAAAGACTGTTAGTTGACTCTCTTCCCAAAAAAATGCCCCTGCAGACAGAGGGCGCAGTGGGGCTGTTATCTCATCCCCTTTTCTTCCTGCAACTCGAAGACGTGACAGCGCTTGTCCGGGCTTTGCAGACATTCCTTTGTTTCTTGTCTCAAAATTCTTCACATTGAACAAGAGTCATTGTTCCAATAATTCCAGCCTCTCGAGATGGCTCTAGCATGGTGGAGGTAGGCATTTTTCAACAAAGCAAAAATGTAGAATTTTCTTTTCTTGGTCCACAGGTATAATGTGGTCTGGACCAGCATACTCAGAATTTCTCATGAAAATGGGTTTCTAAGTTTTTCTTGTTATCCTATTTCTCCAGAGTTCAGACATGAGTACATAAGGCCGGCCCAGAGACCTCCAGTCAAGGGCCATTTTTAAAAAAAAATTATTTATTTATTTATTTATTTTATAACAGTTTATTTGTACATCGTTTTGTACATTTTCTTCCATCTCAATTGTAATCCCCATGGGTTTCCCATCACCAAGTCACCCCTGTGCCATCACCATAATCCCGTGCACTTCCCTCCCCACTCCCCCATTTTTAATCCCGTTCCACACACCACCCCCACAAAATGTCTCTGGTATATGGTTGTTCATTATTTTTGTTACCTTCTCGCCTGGTCCATTATACTCCTGCTATGAGTGAAACCATCCGGTATTTTTCTTTCTCTTTCTGGCTTATCTCACTAAGCATGATCTTTTCCAGCTCCATCCAAGCTGCTGCAAAAGACATGTGTTTCTCTTTTTTGGTTGTTGAGTAATATTCCATTGTACATATGTACCACATCTTTTTAATCCAGTCATCTACTTTTGGGCATTTGGGCTGCTTCCATGTTTTTCCAATTGTAAATAAATCAGCAATAAACATGGGGGTGCAGGTATCTTTTTCAATCAGTGTTTTTGTATCTTTTGGGTAGATAGATACCTAGGAGTGGGATGGCTGGGTCGTAGGGAAGCTCCATGCTTAGCAGTTTGAGGAACCTCCACACAGTTTTCCACAGTGGTTGTACTAGTTTGCATCCCCACCAGCAGTGCAGGAAAGTTCCTTTTTTTCCACATCCTCGCCAACATTTGTTGTTGCTAGTTGTTTGAAGATGTGCCATTCTCACTGGGGTGAGGTGGTATCTCATTGTGGTTTTAATTTGCATCTCCCTTATTACGAGTGATGTTGAACATTTTTTCATATGTTTGTTGGCCATCTGCATTTCCTCTTTGGAGAAGTGTTCAAGGCCCATTTTTAAGTCTTCCCTAGGTGATAGAGCAGTTTCCTCTTTTTTTTTTTTTAATCAAGGGTGTTTATGCAAATCAATTCATGGATATAAGTTCACTAGAGATCTTTAAAATAGAATTTAGGCTTAAGCTAAGATTGTCTTCATATATTTGGTTTGAGGGATTAAACTCTCAGATTAATATAAAAAAATATTATTGCCCAAAATAGTGTGCTACAAAGGTGTGAGTGAGTTATTTCCATTAGAAAAGGGAAATTGATAAAGAATAGACATTTTTAGTGACTTGCTTTGTACTTATTTTTTTTCTTAGAAATTACTGCTTGACATTTTTTACTGGTTTCTAAGATGCAATTTATGGGAAACTTCTAAATTTCATGTGGCATAGCTAAGTAGAATTGAAAAATGGCAAAGCCATTCAATTTTGCTGAGAATGCATGATGAAACACCCCCACCCTCACTGAGAGAAATGCTTAACATGGCCCTAAAGCTTTAGATGAAATGAGAATTTCAATTTCAGCTTTCCTTTCCATTAGTGGGGTCTGGACTCTACTTCCCCCTGGCTACACAAACAAAACCAGAACTCCCCCTTTGGCTGACCTGGCTTCCTAGCGCAGTTTGCCACAGGGAACTACCTTGGGTTCTCGCACATTTCAACCAAAAAAAGCTTCTGAGACTCATCTGTCCCAGGGCTATTCTTTTATGCTGAAAATTGAAAATTGCTACTAGCTTCTCTCTGTATTCACCAACCCAAAAGATAAAAAACAAACAAATCTGTTTTCCATACATAAGAACACGTTACACTAAGTATGGCTTTCCAAACTGTGCATGGCTAATTGAAAGTTATTTTCTAGTGATGAGGCCTCAATTTCTTTGTCTGAAAAATGGGGATATAATAATACTAATTACCTCATTGTGAGGATTAAGTGGAGAGAGAGAGAGAGAGAAAGAGAGAGTTGTTAGAGTAAAAATAATATTTAATTAGGTATTTGGACTTTACTACTTGGAATTGTTGAGCATTACATTTAACCTAGGGGTTCCATGAGAAAAGTTACAGAGATGGAGTACTGTGAAATGAATGTTTGGAGCCTCTGGTTTGTTATATTTTAGCTATTAAATAGCTAATTGAAAGTTGGAATTAATTAAAAATAGTTGGCATGTCAACATTTGGTGAAATGACACCTTGATTGCAAATAGGATGAATCAATCCATTGCAATGATGTTAGACAGGGGTTTTTGCAAATAAAGTTTTATTAAAACACACACACCAATAGTTGACTGCTTTGGTCTACTACTTCAGAACCTCAGCGTCTTCACACTCCTACCGGGAAAACACCAAATTTCCCCAGACCATTATCGCAGACCTTCAGTGACCTCCCCCATACCTTTTAGAGTTATTCCTCAGTCACCATGATCTGCTAAAGCAAATTTCACCACTTCCAGAGTGACAACTTGTCTTCTTTGTGTAAAATATATTTTCTCCTCAGTTTATGGTATCCTACTAATTCTTCTAGAGTCTTCAAAGTAAATTCTGTTTCTTCCATTGAAGCAGTATGTCTTTTTCTTTTGTCTGATATGAATTCTCAGGCTTCAGAAATGTGTAGACTTATGGTAACTCTTGGGAGCCTTTCTTATTCTCTTTTTCCCCGTATTAAATGCAAAGTTTCCATCTTGTAGGAAGGGTTTCTTTTATAGGTTTGCAAGAAACTCCATGTTACTACAGGAATGGATGGGTGAGAGGAAGATGGGTGCATGGGAAGACGTCTGGCTTGGTAGTAAAATATAGAAATGAGAGCTGGGTGGAAAGATAGTGGTATGGCTGGAAGATGGGTGGGAAACAGATGGATAGACTGGCAGAGGAAGAAGCACACGGATGAGTGAGTGGATGTATGAATAAATGTTACGGCAGTTTTAAAACCCATTTTTCCCTCATATTTTAGACATAAATTGCCCAGGGGTTACATTCAATTAACAATCCTTTTTTCATTCCATGCCTTGTTAGAGCTCTAATATCCCTTCTCTCCATGTCGTGAACTAGAACACAATTTCTCCTCCTCACCAAAAAGATGTACATGTCAGCTTCCTTATCAAATCATTCAATTTGTCTGTCTAAAAAAGAAGCATAGATTATGGCATAATTTTTATTATGTAGAATGTATTTTACACTAGTTATATAAAGGCAGTGTGCTTACAAAGAAAAATCAAGTCTTCCCATAAAAGATGGAAATTAGCTAATTTAATACAAACATGGCTCAAAGACGCTAATGGGGTTCACGGGGTTCAGTGTGAATACCATGCACAAAATTCTATAATCATCTGGGGAAAAGGAAACTAGTGTTTACGGAGCATCACTGTGTATCATTTAATTCCCACAACTACCTTGTGAGTTGGGGGAAACAAGACTGAAAGCTGCATTATTATGAACCACCCATGTGGCTCAGACCCGGGCTCCGGGCTCCGCTCTGGGACAGGACACAGACACCAGTGATGAGAACCAAGAAGCCATGTTGTTCCCATACCAAGGTTTTCAGTGAGAAAAATTGGCCTGGGTTTGTCCTCTACTCCTGAATCTGCAGACCCTACTAACAGCAACAAATTGAACCCAGAAGCCACAACAGCCCCATTTTTCCACTCTATAGTTCAGGGAATCAAAGACTAGACAAGAGAGAAAATACAAGAGGGCTGGGGACATGTACAGAATTAAGTGTAATATCGGCGGAAGCAGAGTCTGGCCCCCCACTTGCCCTCCATGTCTGCAAAGGACCGAACAGGGCCCACAATTGGTATTTCATAGCATCGTCCTTAAGAGATGGGTTACACAGTTGGAATCCTAGTCCCATCCTTTCTAGATAGGACATTAATCTCCCTGTGCCTTTGACTCCTCAGCTGTGAAATGGGTGGAATAATATTACCTCCCTCACTGTGCAGTGGTAAGGATCAAATGGATAACTGAGATGTAGCTCTGGCATTGGGTAATAGTCAATGGATAGCAATCTTGATAATGAGGACGATGGTGGTGGGGGGCTGTGATGTATATCTGTGTATATAAAATGGCAATAATGCTAAGGAAAATTCACCTGGGGGAACTCCAGGAAGTCTTTATAGTGGCATCGACATGCCACTAGATAGCTTGACATGAAACCATGGGAAATTTGGTGCCCTGAGGAGAAAGTGAAAGGCATCGGGACATTCAAGCAGCACATTTAAAAAATTATAGGGTGGTGTCCTCCCTGATGGCGCAGTGGGTTAAAGTACAGCACTAAGAAGCTAAAGCCACTTCAACATGAGTTCGATCCCTGCCCCGGAGATGATCCACGTGGTGCGACAGACCTCTCCTGACCTGTCCACTGCTCCCCTCAGCAGTGTACTTTGTTGATCTGCCTGTTCTGTTCCCCATTCTGTCTCTGGTGAATCCTCTCACTGCCCCTGCACCTCTGGCCTATACCCCAGTTATGTATTCATAAATAAATAAATCTTTAAGCAAAAAAAATTATAGGGTGGGGAAAGAGTCTATTTAAAGGAGAACAAGCACTTCTTTGCGGCTAAATCCATTACATTCTTAATTGTTTTAGAAAATTGTTAAGGGGGGATGTTACCTAGAGAATCACCTTCATGAAAGAGACTGTTGAAAACACAAAGTTGTACCTTAATACTCCAAGGCACACTTGTAAGAAAGACAGACAAGGCGAAGTGGTGGTGTTCAAAGCATTGGCCTTGAATTTGATTTTCTTCTGCTTTCAGTGTTAGTAGTATCAAAGGAGCCTTGGTTCCCGCTCCAGGTCAGTCCTGGGAAAGCCGACACAGAAACAGATTGAGGTGGGAAAGAGACATAGCAGGGTTGTGAAGCCTGAGAAAGATGGGGGTTGGGGGAAAGCAGGATTAGCTAGGGAGATCCTGGGGCCGTGTCAGTCCCACAGTCTCCATCAGTCCATTGGGGACTCAGGAGCAAAGCGTTGCCATTAGAAGACTTCCCCATTGGGCAGAAACAGCCAGGTCCTAGTGTTTGCTCTATGCTGGGACTTTGGCTGGGCATTGCCTGGGAGCAGCTTGTCCTCAGCCTGAAAGTTCAGATAGACTCTGAAGGCAATCACCGTTGGTGGTTCTCAGCTCGCTGCATGAGTGTAGCTAAGCCACACGGTCTTTCTTCAAGGAACACCTGCAAAGTGCATCTCCAAGGACACCAGGGTCTCTCTAATGAAATGTCTCTGCAGAGAGTACCCTGGATGAGAGCTGGAAGAATAGACACAGTGAGCTCGCAGGAGGTTGGCTTCTGACCCCCTCTTGCACTCTCCATTAGCTGACTATGACTATCTTCTAACCTCTTAGGACACAGTTTTCTCAACTACAAAGTGGGGGAGTTCTGTTGAAGTCTAAAGAATATTCGATTCCGGATAGCAAGAACTCTTTATTTTTATACCATGTTGTTTATTTGTTTTGATAGCCATAATTCTTTTTTTTTTAAAGATTTTATTGATTTATGCATACAGAATTGGGGTGCAGACCAGAGGCACAGGGTTGGTGAGAGGATTCACCAGAGACAGAGTGGGGTGCAGAACAGGCAGATAGATGAAGTACACTGCTGAGGGGAACAGGGGGGCGGGTCAGGAGAGGTCTTCTGCGCCATGTGAGTCACCTTTGGGACCAGGGATCGAACTCACAGTGAAGTGGCTGCGGTTCGCTAGCAGTGCTGCGCTTTAACCCACTGCAGCACCAGGGAGGGCCTGATAGCCATAATTCTTACACAGAAAGCCCATGGAACTAGAATGGTATTAAGAATATGGACACTGAGCCGGATTGCCTGCATGGGAAATCTGCCTTTAACATTGACTGTGTACTTTTAGATGAATTATGAGAGAATTATGAGATCTCTTTGGACCTTGGTTTCCTCATCTTAAAAATGGGACTAATAATACTACCCACCTAAGAGAGTTGAACATCCAAAGAAAAGACTGAGAATAGTGCCTGGCACATGATGAAGGCGCACCAAGTGCTAGTGTTAGCCCCTGTGCGTATTCTTTCCATCAAGTACTCTGGAAAGGCCCAGGGTTCAGGATGAGAATTTAAGAGTGGAACAGGTGCAGGTTTGGCCCGTGGCAGCTATGTCTAAGGTTACCCTTTAGTCCTGCTTTTTGTATGTTCTAGTTTCTGAGAAAGGGTAAAATACATTTTTCTTCCAGAGTGGTTTGTGTTGCTTCTGGATCTTTCTTCATCTTTTTCCGATCTGGTCGTTTTCACCTCAATGACTTTTTTTTTTTAAGATTTATTTATTTATTCAAATGGAACTGGGGTACAGGCCAGAGATGTGGAGGGTGAGAGGATTCACCAGAGACAGAGAGGGGAGCAGAACAGGCAGCTGGATGAAGTACACTGCTGAGAGGAGCAGCGGGCGGATGAGGAGAGGTCTGCCTCACCATGTGGATCTCCTCTGGGGCAGGCGGGAATCAAACTCATGTAGAAGTGGCTTTAGCTTCTTAGTGCTGTGCTTTAACCTGCTACACCACCAGGGAGGGCCCTCAATGACTTTTTTAATTGAAGCTTTTTAAATGTTGTTAGTTGAGTTCTGTTCCCCTGACCATTGAAGTCAGAGTCTCAGAGAAAATGCTTGGGAAGACCATGAACAACAGCATCTACCGTAACCTGTTCAGCATTACTCTTGCTCTAATCTTTTGTCCTTTGGATGCTTGAAGACCAGGCTTCGTGGCTCTCAACCTAGTGAGACATCACCCTTAAGTCAGCCTCACCGCCGGGGGGGGGGGGCCCTCTGGCCAATTTCTTCTCAAAGCAGAGTTCCCACATTTCCAGGCTTTTGATTCAGGAAAGAGAATGTGCTTTAGGAATCAATTCCCCTCATCAAGAGCAAGACTACTGTCAATCACAATCATCAAGAGGGGAGCTCATCATGGCAGGGAGTGCTGTCTGGGGGAGATGACTTTGAGTTCTTTCTTTCTGGCCCCAACAGAACAGTGATCTGTTGCCAGTGTAAGGTGCTGTCCTCACCTGCTGCTGCTGCCTATGCAGAGGCGGGGCTAGCATCGGGTGGTGGTGGGGGCAGGTACGCAGAGGAGAGCAGAAAACAAATACCAAGCCAGGCTCTGATCACCCCAGTAGCCCCTGGGCTCAGCAAAACCATCAGAAATGGGGGCATGTTTGCTGTTGTTGAGTCACCTGAGGCCTAGCGTTGTTCTCAGCAAAATGTGCATGATTTGCTTCAGATTTCCATGAAGATGTTTCATCTTGTTTATTGAAAAAGCAAGCACAGTTGCAGTCCTATCCCGCAGGGAGCCAGTGGGTTTCTTCTCTCTAGTCTGTCTTGCACTTGATATTAAAGAAATGTGACTGTAGACATGAGACAGGAACTGAGCGTCCTGTTTATTTCCCCAGAGGCAACCAAGGAAAACACAGAAAAACAAAAAACCCAGAACACTGTCCCCGAGAAAGAACTAGAAACCACAGCTGCTGGACGCTGTGCTTTGTTTCCACTTGTCTTTCAGCTTCCTAATTATCATTTAGCCCCTGTTTCTCCTTTCATTTTAGTAGGCTGCTTCCCTTCTTCCCTATTAGTTCATTTCTCTGTGGGACTCTGAGACAAGGTTGTCTCTCTAGCTCTGCCCTTGTCCCCAAGAGGCTGGTGGCAGAAACAATGGGCCGACCTTACTTATTTGTCATGTCGAGTCAGGCCTCTCCCCAGAGCACGTGTTCTCATGGAGGAGAGAATGTAAATCGCCCTGTATCATAAGGCATTTGTAAGGAATCCATCATCTGGGATCAAAGTTGGCTCTTTCTATTGTTGATTCCTCTGGTCTCCCCCCAACTCCCCGAGATCCTGCTCTACTAGCTGTCCAGCAATTTAAAGGAAAAGGAGGAGAAAACTGGCTAAGAGAAGCTGGGAGGTACACGCTGGTCACAGCTTTCAGCAGAGCTTACATGCGCCATCAGGCAGTTACTGATGTATAAGAAGTCCTTCTCTAGAACTTCTGTATAAGGGTCTAGAACAATCACTCGAGCCTGAGTTATTCATCTAGGGAGGCTGGAGGCCAGTTCAGCCAGTTCTGCCCTCTCCAACCAACGGCCGTGCTAGCAGCCGACTCTTCAAGTAGGTTCTGCTCTAAATATTGATCTTACAATTTGGCTTCTGTGGGACACAAACGGAATGGGAAATACACTAATATGTCCACAGTGAAGAATAAGAAAGGATGAGAGAGAAATGATAAAATATATATATATATCAGTCCATCTCCCCACTGCATCTGGGAGCCCTCTTCCCAGACTGACAGGTGGACAGCCGAGAGCCACGCTGACGCCTAGTCCAGCCCAGGCCTGTGCCCCATCACATTTCCTCTTTGAACCTCAAGGTTGACGTTGAGCAGAGGAAATGCATATTTGCATGGCCAGAATAATGCTGTTACCCTTCTGGAAAGCTCCAAAATACCTCTTCTAGCCAAAGCCTCAAAGATACGTGCTGAGTTACTTGGTTGGCATTATGAATCATATTGTAATACATTTTTGACACTGTAAAAGCTTTTCATAGTGGAGAATTTAAAACATACAAAGTAGACAGATGCACAGCCTGGCCCCCAAAGACCATCTCCTGCCTTCAACAATGACCCAATCATGGCCACTCCTGGTGTATTTTTGCTCCAGTCCACTTCTCCACTTTCCAGATGATTTTGAAGCAAACTCTGTCTAGTGAGTAAGTTTCTCTGAAACAGAGCTTGGCAAACTCTGACCAATGGATCAATCTCCTGTTTTTCAAATACAGCTTATTGGCACACAGTCATGCCCATTCATCTACCTATTGTCTATTGGCTGCTTTCCTGGATGGAGGCCCCATGGCCCACAAATTTAGTTCTTGAGGAAAAAGTTGGCTGACTACTTGAAAAGATAAAGTTTTTTTGGAAAAAAATCAGTTATTTTATTGAGGTAATATTGGCTTGCACTTTTTGTTTATGTTTTAGGTATACACGTTCACACATCTTCAAATATATGTCAAAGCCCCCATGGTCTTCCCAATAGTACAATAGGCCTCCCCTCCATTTGTTCCCCATACCCTTCCACTCTGGTAGTCGCCATCCGCAGTCGGATTTTTAGAGTTTGTTTTTGTTTAGTTCTTTCCTTTCTTTATATTACACATGTGAGTGACATCATCCAGTATTTGTCTTTCTCCTTTTGACTTATTTCACTTAGCATAATCTGCTCCAGCTCCATATGTTTTTGAGAATGAGTAATTACACCTTTGTCATCGCTAAATAGTATTACATATGTCTTATTTTTGTGCATGTCTTATTTTTGTCTTTCGTTTTGATTATATTGTTTTTTAATTGAGATACTATTGGTTTACAGCATTGTGTATGATGGAGAGGTATAGGATCATGCCATGTCAGACACATGTTACAATACCAAACCCACCACCAGGGCACCCATAATCCTCCACCAGAGTCCATTGTATACCACATCTTCTTTAGAAAAGATAAGGACTTTTATAAATAGAACTACAATACAATTGCCACACTTCAAATATTAGCAATACTTTACCACTCAGTAACTTGAAATTGTTTAGGATTTTATAGCTTTTTAAATACCTTCATATGTGTTATCTTACTTGACTCTCCCAATATCTGTGAGACAGAGATAGAAAACCTTAATGTTATTTCAATTCCTTTTATGTATCAAGAAAAATGTAAGCAGAGAGTTTAAAAGTAATTTTATCAGAGACAGGGAGCTAATAAGCAATTTTAATAAGATTCTATCACTGATATATTGTGGCAGGGCAAGGGAAAGCTTGAAATCTGCAGTATATGAATGATAAATTCCCTCTGTGTTTCTCACTTGTTCCATTTCAAGAATATTTGACTTGAAGAACCTGGTATGCGATATGTATTTCAGACATGACTTGGAGTTAATTTAAGGTGAGCCTCCTTCAACCAGTAAAAATAACAGAGTTTTCATATTGAGTGAGAGTTCCCATGTAACCACTTTTAGTTTGAAGTGCCATTGTGGTATCTGGAGAAAAATCTACGGGTAATCCTGTTTCTTAACATCTTCCTTAGAGAAGAACATGTATTATTTTACAGGCCAAGAAAAAGGGTGTAATGTGAGGTGTGGACATTGACTTTAGTTCCATGGGCACCCAGAGCTTGAGGGGGCACCCCAGCTGTTTATGTCTCGTAAAGTCAGCTGCAAACAAAGTAAAAGCCAGCCTTTCCCATGAGAAATCCAATGGCATTTTTATTGGTTTACCTGTGAGATAATACTCCACTTTTGAGAAGAAAATCCAAGAGAGTGTATAAAAGTGGTAGAGTCACAAAAGTCTGCTCATACTTCAGAAACTATGAGAAAATTACTTTACATTTTCACATGACCTGAAACTATACCAACTATACACTAAAGGTCTTCACACAATGAGATAAAAGTTTACTTATGAACTACTTTCCTTTATTGTTTAAAATTAAATCTTTTATTATTTTGGTAATGGAGGTTTACAGCACTGTATATGATTTAGAAGTATAAGTTCACACATCTTCAGATGTGCATTACTATACCATGCTTACCCCCAAAGCACCCATAGTCCTCTACCATGGACCATTGGGCCCCTCCCATAATTGCTCCCCACACCCACCCTCCCACTTTGATAGTCTCAGTTCTGGAGTCAGATTTCTAGGCTTTGTTTTGTTGCTTTCTTTCTTTATATTACACATATGAGTGACATCATCCAGTGTTTGTCTTTCACTGGATTTATTTGCACTTAACATAATCCCCTTAGAGCTCATCCATGTTGTCACAAATGGCAAGATTTCATCTTTTTTATAATTGAGCATATATATACACAGGTTGTTTCTGTAACTTGGTGGTGGTAAGTAGTATAAACTAGATTTCTTTAAAAAAATTGAAAATGTTACTCTAGTTAGGCAATTAGCTTCTTGAGGGTAAGGACCATTGCTTGTTGATTTTTTGTACTTCTAGCATCTATAACTGGGTCTGGCAATGAGTGGCATTTAATATCAATGATGTTGAATGCCTATATAATATCACCATGGTTACTTACTTAGATATGAGCACAGTCATGTTTATAGTAATTAAAAAGAATCTATTCCCTATGATAAGAACTTTACAGTGGAGAATCCTGGCAGACTCCACCCAAACTAAGTGATCAAGGTTAGCAGTGCCACTGATAAATCATGTTTCCATCCTATAACCTGGGCTAGGTGGAATAATAGTCTCCAGTGATATTCAGTTTTTAATCCCTGGAACCTGTGACTACATTAAATGGCAAATCTTATGTGGCAAAAGGAATTTTTCAGATGCAGTTGAGATGATGAGATTATTTGGGATTATCTGGGTGGGCCTAGTGTAATCACAAGAGTAAATATAAGAGAGAGTTAACTATAGAAGAAGAGAAAGCAGTGTGATAACGGAAACAGTGATGTGGCCACCAGCCAAGGAATGCTGGGAGCCTCCAGAAGCTACAAGAAGCCAGGAATGGTTCTCCTTGGAGCCTCCAGAAAGAGTCAATCCTACCAACACCTTGATTGTCACTCTCCAAGGCTCATTGCAGATATTTTGCTTTCAGAATTATCAAAGAATACATTTCTGTTGTGTTAAGTCCCTAAATTCATTGTACTTTGTTACAATAGCAACTAAAACACACTGTCTGCTATAATGTGAAGAGAAAAACACCTCAGTTATGTGTTTTCTATCTCCCAAATCTATATCCCCAGTCTTATAATGAAAAGATGCTGGACAAACTCAAGCAGAAGGAATTCTGACAAAATACCTAACCAGTACCCTTCAAAAATGTCAAGGTCATGAAAAGCAGGAAAGTCTAAGAACTGACACAGATAAAAGGAGACTAAGGAGTCATGATGAGTACATGTCATGTAGTATCTTGGATTGGATCCAGGAAGAAAAAATGACAGTATAGAAAGATTGATGGAATCTGAATAAATTCTGTGGTTTAGATATTAGTATTGTACGTATGTTAATTTCTAAGTTTTGTAGACATTAATAGTAGAGGAAGCTGGATACAGGGTATATGGGAACTTTATATATTGTGTGGGAACTCTATAATTGTAATAATAATTCAATTACAATAATATACAACCTTTCTATAAACCTAAAGTTACTTCAAAATAAAATGTTTCAGAGACAATCCATCTCAGCAACACATTGTCCTGTCAGAAATACAGTATTAGATGTAGAAATAATACAGGGATGTGTTTCAGGGGATCTAGAGCAGCACTGATTGGAATCTTCCAGGAGAGAGGAAGAAAGAACTGGAAAGAGAGATGTCTGGTGTTTTAGTGTCTTAGGAAGTTTTATCAAGACTGTGGTGGAGTCTGCAGTCATCTGAAAGCTAGACTGGGGCTGGAGCATCCACTTCTAAAATTATTGACTCACAAAGCTGTGGACAGCGGACCTCAGGTCCTCACCACATCCGCTTGTCCATAGGATCATATGAATATCCTCATGACATGGTGGCTTGGACCCAAGAGGGAGTATGTAGAAGAAAATGTGATGTTCTCTCTCATTGAATCTTGGAGGTTACACACTATTACTGCTACCACATACTATTTGTTAGAAGCCAGTCATTAAGTACAACTCACATCCAAAAGGAGGGAAAATAAATCTCTTGTGGCCTTTCTTCCACCTCAGCCCCTGCACCTGTGTGTATGGCCTCTCTATGCACCTGTGTGTGTAAACCATTTGGAGAAGGCACTCCCGAATGACTGCCGTGAGACATGGGCCCACATCTTGAGGTGGCCGGGCATGCCTAAGTAACCATTAACTGATGATTGTGTGGTCAGGGTCTGAGACGGTCTGGGAGTAGCTCAAAATTACACCATGCACCTGCATGAGAAGTTCTCCTTGTACATTCAGCCAACATGTCCTCCCCTGTTCCCTATAAGATTGATTACTCTTTGATCCCTTTGAAGTCCTGCTCCCTATAAGATGAATACCCTTTGTTTCTCCTGGACCCTGCTTCTCCCACCATTGTCATACAATCAATCATGTTTTGCACTACTATTAAATAAATAGCTAGAGGGCTTCTCACTCCCTGAGCAGAGCCTTGCCTTGAAAACCTGCAAGGCCTTGCCTGGCAAACCTGCTTCACGACTTGTGGGAGGTACACTTCCCTGGGGAAGTGCTGGCGAGTCTTTAACCACCAGATAAATCCATGTCTTGAACAAATACCAAGAACTGATATATTTTATTTTTGATTCTCTACACAAGTAAATATTTATTGGGCACATTTTGATTTGATTTTTAAAATATTTTTACTGAGGTGATGTTGGTTTATATTGTTTATATTTTAGAACCATAGGATATCTCTGCCGCCCTTTTAGGGTCTATTTTATAAGACCCATACTAGGCATTCTCTTAGCCTTGGGTCTACTGATAACTCAGTCTCCCATTCTAGACTTTCTTTTGGCATCTATAGATTTACTTCAGCAGCTTCAGTGGCATTAAATAAAACTTGACTCTTTCAGAAGACTTCCCCCATTTCCCCTTTAAGTTTTCAAGTTCCATGAGGAGTCACAGAATGTTACAGAAAGAAGAGGGAACTTGAAATGATGCCAAAATTACAGTGTCTGGCCTGGATCTAGTCATCTGTCTCATTTGTTCCTGCTATAGCTCTAAATGTTGGCATGTCTGATTCTTCTCAAGCAAGGGTTTCTGCAATCTTTTCAGCTGCTTCCACATGGTGCTGTCACAATTAGAATATTGAAATCATGCTCCATACTCACTGACTTTTACTGCATGACCTTCTCCTCAAAGCCTGACTTCATTTGATTCTCAGTAAGCCTTTCTCTCCCTTTTTCAACTATGTGGCACTCAGCATCCTAGGTCTCAGCCAGTCTTAATATCGACCTCTCTACTTGAGCTACCATTCCATTGACTTCCTCACTCTCCCTTGTTCATATCGTGAACTCAGTATGCTAGATTTATCCCCCACCCCCAGAATGGCCTCCTTCTTGCCCTCTCTTTATTTTCTGATTCATGAGCCAAGAAAGAGCCCACCTTCTTGGACTTGGGCTTCTCCACTACCTATACTCTCTACATTAACAATGGGACTCTGCCCCTGTTTTAAGAACAGCTTTCCTGCAATGTAATCTGGGACCATTCCCAATCATCAGCACAGATATCAAAGGCACCAATACACTAGTTCTTCATTCAGCTCCAAGTGGGTCCAGTAGCTGGTTTCATTCTGTACCTGAGATTCCAGTCTCCTACCTGTCCCCAGTTCTTGGCTTGGTTTTTTAACCTTTTCTTCCAGATCTCCCTAATACCCACATGAACACATCTCAAACTTTGACAGGCACATGCAGGTCTGGGGATCTTTTTTTAAGATTTTGTTTATTTATGTATACAGAGCTCAGGTACAGGCCAGAGGTACAGGGGCAGCGAGAGGATTCACCAGAGACAAAGGGGGGAGCAGAATAGGCAGATTGACAAGGTACACTGCTGAGGGGGGCAGTGGGGAGACAGGAGAGGTCTGCTGCGCCATGTGGGTCAGCTCCCTGGCAGGGATTGAACTTGTGCTTCAGTGGCTGTGGACAGCTTCATAATGCTGTGCTTTAACCCATTGTGCCACCAGGGAAGGCCTATGCCTGGAGATTTTGATAGAATTCCAGAGTATGACTCAGGAGGTCTGAGCTGGGCCTAGAGTCTGTATTTCTAACAACATTTGAGGTGATGCCTATGTTGCTGCATCAAGGACCACACTTAGGCAGCAAGAGCCCATAGCAACCGTCTCCCAAATATGCACCTTCTCCTCCTTGACAAACACAAGTGGGAACAATGTCTCGGCCCTGACACATAAAGGGTGCTGAGTTGCATTCCAAGCTTATTCGGAAACTGGAGTCTCTGAGGACAGGGACTTTGTATTGTATTTGTTTCATGTCATTTTTTATTACTCAGAGACATCTCATGCTCACCACTAAGTAAAAAACTAAGCGAGTGTGTTTGAATATATTTGGTGAGCTGCTGGAAGGAGACATAGGAAAGAGTCATTATAGCCAATTAATTGAATGACATCAAAATTCTCTAATTAGATTTTGAAGACCTCCTAACTCCCAGAAAATACTAAGTGCTTAACCTTAACGTATCTTCCCTCCTCCAAGACCTTTAGAACAGTCTCTATAGTGCCATGCAGCACACTCTGCTAACACCAACCACAAGGCTGGAGCATGTATCAGTATCAGCTTCACTGACATGGGAAGAACTGTCCTGGTCCATTTGGATTTAAGAAGTGAAGCTGACTCAACACACAGGAGTGTTCAAAGAAATGGAGAGAAAAATAGCCAGGAATCTTCTTTATACAGGGCCTCCGGACCAAACTTCTAAACAAGAAAACAAGATCCATCACGGTCTTACCCAAACCTGTCTCTAGCTGCATCTCAAACTGTCCTTCCCCACCCCGCCCTTGACTAGGGGTGACCTATCTGGACTGGCAGCTGTCCCCTGCTCAGTGCCATGCTGCTCTTTCCTCTCCACTTTCTTCCTACATACATGCTATTTTCTCTGTTCAAATGCTCCTACCAATCACTTAGCCGTTAAGATCAAATGTCGTCTTCTCTGAAGGAAAGATAATTGCTTCATGCTGGGAGGAGGATGGGATCTAAACTGCTGGCCCCCCCCCCTTTTTTTTTTAAACTAGAGATTATTTCTATTTAAATGATACTCAAGGAACTTGCAGAAGGTTCAGAGACCCAAAGATAACCAGGTTTAATATATGATAGACGGGTACTATCTGATGATACCAGTATCCTCAGGATAAATCTAGACAGTTGGATGACTTGTTAATTCTTCTGATCTGTAAGTTGTGATTTTCTCTGCATCTTGACATAATTCATGAAAGATTAACCCCTCACTGATGACAACAAAACCAATGCCAAAAGCAATTATTATCATTGAGATGAAGACAAATACTCAGTGAAGAAAATCACAGCAACTATGAGAATCAAAATCATTAATTGACTATAGAACAACAGAAATATTTGCAAGAGCCAAGTGAAAACCCTTCATGTAAGATGTGGTATATACACACAGTGGATTACTACTCAGCAATCAAAAAGATGATGCAAATGTCATTTGCAGCAGTGAGTGGAGCTGGAAGTGAAATAAGCCAGATGGGAAGCTTAAAACTTAAGATAACTCATAACTTGCCTCTGTGACTTGCCAACATAATAAATGAGGTAGCCAAGATTTAAGCACAGAGCTCAAGTAGGGGATTACCAAGTGATACTGCTAGCCACTAGTCGACTCCACTGGGCTCAATGAGCAATTAATTCATTATGGTGGTAGTACTCACCCCCATGCGAAGCTCACCCCTACCGAAGCATACAGCATCAACTCTACTGCTGGTGGAGAGGAGCACAGTCCTTTATGTTTATGGAAGGAGCATGGCAGCCATCCTAGTGTGTAAACTGCCTCTGGAAATTTCCATGACAACACATTTGGAGGCTTTCTTGGCAAGCCCTGGCATGGTGATACTTGTGAGCTGCTGTATTCCTTATGGATCCTGACCCACCCACCTTCATTGCAATGCCTTTTTGTAACTAGCTTCCTGTGATGTACCTGGAAGAGCTGACTCCACAGGAGTTCTAAGCTCAATTCTAATAGTGCTTCCTCAATAAAACCTTCCCACCATCCTGTTATCTCTATTATTTCATCCTACACCCTGATACCTTGATATTCTATCTTTTACTCTTACAATTCATCTCCCATCCAGACTTAAGAGGAGATTTGCCATAAAATGAGGCAAGTGTCCATTGTAAATTGCAAATAGCGACACCAAAATGCCAGCCCATATGATTTTTAGATCCAATGAGAAAAAAAACCTGTTTTCTGGAAAAGATGACTGATCTTCAAGAGTTAAGATTATGGCTGGCTCCTGCTTTACTTTCTCCTTGGTGAACGGAGCAAAATGGCCTGGCAAATCTACAGGAACATCATGTGTGTATTTCTGCTCCTGGTTTTCCCAGCTGTCAGTTACAGAAGCTTGAGGCACGTGTCCTGTGCCTGCTTCTCCCTAGTAGCAGTCCCCTCCAAAGGGGCAGTGGGACACCCTGTATATCTGTGAGAATTTCACGCTGAGAGGGCAACCCTACCATCTGATTGCAACCTTGATTTGCCATTCAAATGGATCGGAAAAGATGAGGGAATGGGGAGTCCCATCTGGGTCCGTGGGCATAATATGGGGAGGATTGGGAATGCCTTCACAGGGTGCAGGCATCACTTGTTAAATAATTCAAAGGTGCTACATCTTGAAGACAAAGTCTGTTAAGCTGCACAGATGTCGGAACTGCAGCCGCTGGTCATTCCTGAGGAGAGCAGGAGACTGGGCAGTGATAGAAGCGTCCAGCAGGGGGCTGGCATTCTCTGTCTATAAGTAGCCCCGGTTCCTCCTCACAGCCTCAGCTCAGCGGAGCTGCAGTTTGCTGGGGAAGCTGGTGACGTGCAAAGCGTCCTGCCTATAGGATTTGAGGCTTACTCAGTGCAGTTTTTTTCTACCCACTTTAAACCTTCAGGTTCTAAATGTCAGGAAAGACAGAAAATGCCGTGTGAAAATAGCAAGTCAAAAGTTCTTAGTTCTTAGTTCAAAAGCAGTCTGGGGGACTCAGGCTAGAGTAGAGGTAGAAAGAATCAATAGAGAGTGAGTTTGATTCTAAGCCTTTGGGGGCTAAGCTGTCAACTTGTGAATTTGGAGATGAGCTGACTGGCCATTGAAGACCAGGACAACACAGCATCGAAGCCGTGACAGTGTTACATGCCACAGTGTCTGTGGACTCGGAGCTTTTTGTAAAAGAAGATGAAAGCAAGATTTTGATGAAAAAAGAAGCCAGCCTTGGTTTTTCTCATCTTCACCCATTTGAAAAGTCAAAAGTTAAGAAAGAGCACCTAAAGGCGCTTTTCTGGTGGGGTAGGGTCTAGAGGATGGCTGGAAATGACTCTTTTCCAAACTTGAAGGAGAACCACTGGGTGTCCTACAACGACTCCAGTCCTGGCGGGGAGCCCCCCATGAGTGACGACTGGTTCCACCTGGGGGTCCTCTATGTCATCCCTGCGGTGTATGGGCTCATCATTCTAATCGGCCTCATTGGCAACATCACCCTGATCAAGATCTTCTGCACTGTGAAGTCCATGCGAAATGTGCCCAACCTGTTCATCTCCAGCCTGGCATTGGGAGACCTGCTCCTCTTGGTGACATGTGCCCCAGTGGATGCCAGCAGGTACCTGGCTGACAGGTGGCTGTTTGGCAGGATTGGGTGCAAACTGATCCCCTTTATTCAGCTTACCTCCGTGGGGGTGTCTGTCTTCACGCTCACGGCTCTCTCAGCAGACCGGTAAGTCCTGCTTCAAAGTTGCCTTCTCTGAGGGTGGTGGGTGCCGAGCTATACAACGGGCCAGCATAGCTGTTGGCTCAGAGGGAATCTCACTCAAACGCAGCTTCCCCTGCAGGCACGATTATGCTCTGGGGATGACTTCTTGGGTTGACAAGTTAGTTTAAGAGGGGGAGATTGTCCACAACAGAAGGAGACAGTGAGAAGAGAATCATCTCTGGAAACCTGAGATTAAGGTGCATTTTCTGGAGACAATCACATTAACATGGCCTTTCTCTAACTTCTCCCTCCCTGAAAAATGAATTGACCGGTGAGGAAAACAATGACCCCGAGAGTTTAAACTCTGGGCAAAAGCTTCTTAGAAAGAAATCAAAACCTTCAGACAGCAAAGTCCCGTTGTATTTCTTCTGCAAAATATCCTTTCAGAATCACTGAGAGGGGAAAATAGGCAGCTTTTCCTTGAAATTCATTTTCCTCAGACAGTTTAACTTTTGTCACAGCTGATTTTGTATTTGGCTTTCTGTCACTGAACAGTTTGTATGTTGGTTTTTCTAAGTATCTCAAGTGAAATCTAGCCTTATTTGCTGTTTTATTTCCCCCCTTAAGAAAGCTCTATTCAAGGTTGATTTCTGATTTCAGTGTTTTTCTGATGTACTTCCACATACGTTGTCTGTGGGGGGACTGCTTTAGGGGCAGCGGGAAAGGAGGGAGCCTGGTACAATGTTTTATTCTGGGAAATGCACAAATTAGTGAAATGCATTTCTTGTGTGACTGTTTTGAGGAGAAATTCACATCTATTCACTCTTAAAAACCTTTATCAAGCATCTGTCAAGTAAAAGCCACTTGCTGAATCAGTCAGCCAGGAAATATCTGCAGGTTGTTCACAAACCACTGAGCGAGTCTTCTGTTCCTCTGAGCTCTAGAAACTGAATACAGTAATGACTAGGGTCTCAGACACATCACAGGCCATATGATCAAATTAAGAAAAATGTGTGCAATAAACCAGACAATGTAAATTCCTGTTTTAAAACCAACTGGTTGTTATGCTGTTAAAGATATGTCAGAATTTCAGCGTGTACCCAGAAAGGCACAGAAGCAGCTCTTGAAAGTTAATACTCTGAAGAAAATGGCCCACATTTTAATACACCTGGTGTTGGATTCTCATTTTGTAGAAACAAATAGTTCCCAGGTGATCTGGCCTTGTCAAGTAACGGACAAATAATGATAGTGTTTGCAGACATGTGTTTATACTTAGCTGCCTGAAGTATACTGCTTGGCACCCACGGCAAGTTCAAAAACTGAAACAGATGAGCCCAGAAAGGAGGCTCGCACCTTGCCCTCTTGGGAGGGTCTGTCCACTGCCCACCCCACACAGGCCCACACTGGCTGCGCCACAGCCGTCTGATGGTGGGTTCAGGACTGGCCGACTTGGGAGCTGGCAGCGGGCTGTGCTTGTTACCAGTGGCCAGGGGCGCCGGGATGAGAGTAATTTTCCTGATGGGAAGATGAGCCCCATTTCTGGGTTGGTGTGTGTGGCGGTGCAGATGGTGTTTATTGTCTCCCGGGGGTGGGACGTGGACCAGGGAGGAAAGTGAGGGTGCGGGATGTAAGGGTGCATCTGCGGCGAAGTCTCTGGAGCATCAGAATGGGCTCTGGCAAGCGGGTTGCCCCCTTTGGCGGCTCCAGACTGTTCTGTGTAAGCCAAGGGTTACTGCGTGGCCTTCCCAAGTTCAGAAATGAGAGTAAGCTCCATATAACTAACTTGTGTTTTGCTAAGGCTTAACACAAAGCCGATGGATCACCTGAATCACAGGTAGGGCATCTAACCAATTTCAACAGGAATAAGTGTTGAGCTAGTTAAATAAGGTAAGATTATTTATTGATTTCATTTTTTAAGAGCTGTTGGATTCTCAGAACAACTTCCTGAGGTGAGTGTGACAAATATATATATATTCCATATATATAATGCACATACACAAGATTTGTTTCTTTGCTTCTCAACAAGGTATGTGGGGTAGTGAACAAGTGCACAGCTCAGTGTAGGTTTACCTATATCAATAGAACAACACAAGTGCCATGCAGATGGAGATCCAGAGCAGTTCCAGCACCCAGAAGGGTCTTTCCACCTCGTTTCAGTCACCACCCACCCCCGGAGACAGGAAAACAGGTTTAAACAGGGTTCAATCACCAGAGATGGTCTCTGCCTCCTCTAACCTCCTCTAAATGCAGTTACATGTCTGACACTTGTCCTCATGTCTGCGATCGTCACCTCGCTGGTTCGCGTCACCAAGGCCTATGCTTTTCAGTTTGTTTCATTTGCGTTTTATGGAAAACTTTGCTGTCTACGGAAGAATGTTATTCACTCAGATTCGAGGTTTTTTATTTGATACTACACATAAATTACTGAAGCTTTAAAATTCTAGCCAGTCTTATAGCAGGGTCTGTTCTTTTTAAGTTGTTTGTAGCATTTCATTGTATGAACATTCCTCAGTTTACCCATTCTAATAATTGGTGGACAATGGTTGTTTCCAGTTTGAGATTGATCCTAACCTGCTCTGGAAAGTCTTATTCATGTTTTTTGGCAGCATTTGTTTCTTTCTCTTGGGTGTATGCCTGAAAGCGGAAATGTTGGACCATCCGGGGCATATACTCAGTAAATACTGTCAGAGTTTTCCTCAGTGGTCGTCGGTATTGGGTAGATTGGTGGAAGGGTAAAGACGCTTCAAACTGGGTGGCCATCATGATCATTGGGGAGCTTTAAAAATACCCAGATTCTAAGTCTACTGAATTAAGGTTTCTAAGGCTAGGCAGCAAAGGTCGTCCTTCCCTGCACCACCACCCCCCGCCCCCCCACCCCCTATCTTCTAGCAAAACCCAAACTCTTCCAAATTCCCTTCTGAATCCTCCCCTCCCCAGGTGAGGAAGGAGGCCTTTGTTAATATAAAAGTAAATGACGTTTTTCTAGAAAAGTTAATACTGCTGCCACCTTGTCAAAGGAGACTTCAAGGCAATCCCAGAAACCAGCATGTTGGGTTTCAACAGCTGATAAATTGCAGGTTTGCATTCAAGCCCCTTCACAGTGGGCTCCCAGCCCCCTTCTGGCTTTCTTCCCCACGTACATGCACACTGATATCCTCATATACAGTTCTCAGCTCTGCTTCCTTGCCTATGCTGTGTCTGCCCACTCTCCAGAATGCTTTCTCCCTTCTAGCAAGGAGACGCCTCTCCCTCCCCGGGAATGTGGAGGCTGGAGACTGCCATGAGCAGCCCTCCTGTTAGCCTCTGCTGCCATTGCTGCCCATATAGGGAGCCAGACAAAGGCACCTAGCTCTCTGATCTTAGTTGAGTCACCTTTAAAATAAAGAGTGGGGCTGAAGTATCTCTAAGTTCCTTCAAATTTGAAACTCTTGCGATTTTTATCTGTCATCTTGCTTCCCATACAGAATCTGGCTCAAATCCCCCTTAGTTGGAACATTCTAACCCAGATTCTCTGACCCTTTTCTAAACATGAGGCTTATATTATCTCAGGCATGAATTACCTTGTGACATCTTTCATCTTGCTGTTTTCAAGTATTTCACACATTTATATACATATATTTTAGTCTCATATATTCATTGCTTTAACTTTTTTTTTTTTTAAAGATTTATTTATTTGTGCATACAGAACTGGGTACAGGCCAGAGGCTCAGGGGCGGTGAGAGGCTTCGCCAGAGACAGAGGGGGGAGCAGAACAGGCAGATCGACGAAGTACACTGCTGAGGGGAGCAGCGGGCGGGTCAGGAGAGGTCTGCCGCGCCATGTGGTCACCTCCGGGGCAGGCGGGAATCGAACTCATGCGGAGGTGGCTTTAGATTCTCAGTGCTGTGCTTTAGCCCGCTGCGCCACCAGGGAGGGCCTGCTTTAACTTTTTAAGTAGACTATTAAGAATGGTAAAGGAGGAGGTGTCTTAAATATTATTTCTTTCACAGTGCCTCACATGATTTCTTGTACTAAATGGACGATCAATAAATATTGGCTAATTAAAATTATGTTTAATTAATGCATACTATTCTTATTCTTATCACCCTTCCCCCTTTTCTCAATGGAAAACTTACTCTTAAGAATGTATTATGCAGTCAACTGCTTCTTATCTTTTCCTTTCTATTAGGTTCACCTTACTTGGGGAAATGAGAGAAAAGCTATTTTTTATGAATCAGTAAATAGATTCAGAGAATAAATAGATGGGTGGATGGATGGATGGATTGATAGAAGGATGAGTGGATGATTGGGCAGATGGATGGACACAAGGAGGATGGAGGATGGTGGATACATGCGTGCATTATTGCATGGAGGAGGGATGGGCAGATGCATGGATGGGATAATGAGTAGATGGATGGATGGATGGGCAGATAGATGGATAGATGGGTGAATGGTTGGATGGATGGATATATTTATTATATGCTCATCTTTCCTACTAGAGGCCCATTTCTGTGCTTGGTACCTCAGTATTATGTTAATAGAATTTAAAACCTGACTTGGACCCTCGACAGAAGGGTAAGAAGAGTTTGTGTTTTTCTTTCTAGTTTAAAGTTGGATTTAATGTTGATAGCAAGTGTCCCAATTACATTGTTGCTGCTTCAGTATTATTATTTAGTGTTACTTCTGCTGGAATGGAGCTGGCAGAATGGATCCTAAGGACGATCTGTACAGCAATTTCATTGTAACATGATCCTTCTTCGATTCCATGAACTAACTTTCCCACTCCCTTGCCATTATGAATGTATGAAGAAACAGGAAAATGTCACATTTGTGCAAAATTCTTGAAGTACAGATTCTCTGAATTCATTGCAAGAAGTATATCCTATAATGTCATTTCCAGCCTTTCCTAAGACCTAGAGCTGCTTGGTCCAACATGGTAGCCACTACCATATGTAGTTATTTAAATTTGTTTTAAAATAAAACTCAAAATTCATTTCCCTCATCACATCAGTTACATGTCAAACGCTTTGTAGCCACATGTGACTCTACTGGACAGTACAACATAGAACATGTTCCTCTACACACCCTGGCCCTCCTCACATCTAGCAGGAGGAAGAGATCTACAGATTGATTGATTGATGTTTGAGCACCAACAAAATGATCAAGTCCAGCAGCTGAAAATAGAAGTCATCTCAGTGTTCAAACCCGAGTTTGACACAGCAGTTGAAAAAGGAGATAGAATCTGGCTTTGTCACAAGTTCAGAGCTGAGGCAGACTAGGACCCTGCTTGTCAATTCCTTAAGAGAACTGGGGCTGTTTCTTCAGAAACCATCAAAAGGGAGTCTGATTCCACTTTCCTTCTCCAGACAGTGGGAGCTGCTGGCCCAAGAGCCTACTTGTGGGTGAGAAGAGGGCAAGGTGGTCTCCTTCTTAGGCCACTCCATCAGTGTTCGAAAGACTCTGCCACTGCTGTAGAAGGCCAGCTTCACTGATCGAAAGGAAGTTGGCACTTTTTCACAAGAGAGGACTTAGTTTCATTTCTTGCAAAGCATCTTTTCCAGAACGTCTCTCTGTTTGAGCAGTTTACATGGGCCACCACCCCACGATAGTTCTCTAGAGTCTAATTTTTCTGAGGCCGTGGCTACCCCTCGGGAAGGAGACTTGACACGCATCTCTCCGCAGGGAGGATGCGCTGCAGCTGCTCAGAGGCAGAGGCAGAAGGTTGGGAGGGTGGGAGCGCGCTTTCCCAGCAAGACTCTTCCAACCTGTACTGCTAGTACCTCGGAGAGAAGGCCGCAAGGGAATTTGACCTTGCCTCTCGTACATTACCTTGGAAAATTTTAGACTTTCGTGTGATTAATTAAGTATCATATCTGGCACCTTAATATGCATAGAGACAGAAAAAAAAAACAAAACACCCCAAACCCAAATTTGATCATTAAACAGAGCAGAGCCTGAAAGGGCTCCCTGGCGAGGTTTTTTTGAACTGCTTGTCAATAACATCCTTTGAAAATAGATTCAATTTGCATTTCTGTACTTGTAGACCCTCCTGGTCTGTGAGGTTTGCATAAATTCTCTCTTAATTAAAACACATGTTTTGTAGACTAAAAGAAAAAAGTCTCCATTTCTCTTTTTCTACCTCCCAACTATAGAACAAGGCTTTTATTTATGACAGTTGTCTTTGAAATTCTGGTGGTTAGTATCAGATAATTGCTGATTCTTAAGGAATTGCTGTTCATTTGATATTTTAAGCATCATGTTCAATAGGAGGTGTCCTCATCAGCCTCTCAATCTAAAGGAAATGGTAACATAATTCCATCATAGACTTGTTCTCAGCTTGACCAAAATGTAACTTTCACACAGTAAACTTCTAGCCACACATTTCTATGAATTTTGGTAAACTACACCACCACCATACTCCAAGCACAGAACATTTCCATCATCCCACACATTTTCTCCTGTATCACGGCAATCTCTCCACTTCTTCTACCCCCAGATCTTGGCAACCACTGATCTTTTCCAGAATTTCATATCAGTGACATCATACGGTGTCTAGTTGTTCGAGTCTGGCTTTGTTCAACTCCTGCCATCGCATGTATCAGCAGTCTGTTCCTTTTTATCGCTGAGTATTATTCCCCAGCATGGGTATGCTACAACTTTTCCATCCAATCTTCAGTTCATGGGCCTTACAGTTGTTTTCAGTTTGGAGTGATTATGAATAAATCTCTTAGAAACAGTCACACATACTTTTTGTATGAGGTACATATCTTTGGTAGATGTCACCCAGCATTATTTCCTTGAGAATTATTTTGTGCATTTGTCTACTGTCTGTCTTCCACCACTGGAATACAAATTCCCCCAAAGGGAGAGGCTCTCTCACTCATAAACATGCTCCTTTGACAATGGAACAGCCCCTGATATGTAGTACATGCTTCATACGTGTTTGTTGATTGTATGAAGGAAGAGAAGCATAAGGAAGGAACAGAGGAGTGAGTGAATTCTGGCACATCCTACTGAATGAACTGAATTATGGATCCTGAATCAAACTGTTCGTTTCACTTGATGATTAGCAGTGACTGCACTAGAACAGTAGTTCCAACCTAGATAGCAAGACCTTATCAGGGTTTGGGGGGACTGTTTGGAGAGTGCTTTTTTGAAAAATAAATAAATAAATAAAAATGTTAGCTAAAGAAATGAATGTTTTAAAATACTGAGAAACCACAGATTTAGAAATCACAGTAAGCTACAAATTGATAAAATCCACAAACATGGCAAAATCCAGAAAAGTAACATTATATTGACATCTGTTAATTAACTGCCTGGCACATAGCTCTTGTTTGCTTAAATGTTTTGGCTTTGTACTCATTTATCTCCTCTTAAAGTGACAATAGTTTTGAGAGAAATTAGAAAGCTAAGTCATCTTTCTGGCATGGTTGATTGAAACTGGCTTGTTAATGAGAGGTTAGAAAGTTCCTTTCAACTTCATAACTCATTGTTGAGGTCATATAAATGTTTTTGATCATTATCAAATATACAGGGCTATCTAAGAGAGCTATTACCAACTTTCTTTCCTCTGTTCGTTGTAAAGTTTCACATTTCCTGTTTCCTTTTGTATTGGGTACTCTTAACTGCTCATTTGATGACACCCATGACCCTGTCTGCTGTGAGTTTCATGTGATCTTCATCAATGTTGGTTTTTTGTGAGTGTGCATAATGTGTGACTTCACACAAATGTATTTGCTATTTGTGATTTGACAATAAAAATACTCTCTTATTATTGGGTTTTTGTTAGTTTCACTGTCCTTTCCTCCTCCCTTTTGGCTTCTTTTAAATTAATGAAATACTTTTAATTCTATTTTCATCACCCCCGCCCTGCTATGAGTTTGTTAATTATACAAACTCTTGATACTCTTTTAGGAGTTGCTGTGGCGTTTACAACATGTATCCTTACTAGAATTTGCTAAAATTAGAATTTTCCTGTTTTCCAGATAATGCAAGTGTAATAGGACGCACTGTCTTCACTTTCATTGCCTCCTGCCTTTGGTTGCTGTTGTTGCTATATGTTCTATATTTTAGTGATCCATGTACTTTAAAATCCAGCAGACATTGTTATTTGCACATGCTTTACAGTTGTAGTTAGATGCGTCCGTGCATTGATCTTTTGTTCTTCTCCATTCCTCCCTGCATTCCTGTGACTTCAGCCCAAAGGCTGCTTTCACTACTTCACTTAGTGGAAGTCTAATGGGAATTCATTTTCTGGTTTTGTTCATCTGAAAACGTCTTCATTCTATGTAATTTGGAGACAGATATTTTCACTGGGCATAAAATTCTAGGCTGGTAGTTCTTTCACACTTTGAAGTTGTGTCATTGTCTTTTGACTTCCTCTGTAAAGATAGATACCACTTTTATTATTGCTCCTTTAAAATTGCTTATTGCTTTGATTGATTAGAAATTCTTTATCTTTGGCTTGCAGCAGTATTACTATGATGCACTTAGCTGTGCCTTATTTGTATTCTTCCTGCGTAAGATTCATAATCTTTCTTTTTCTTTCATCTTTATATTTTTAAGCAATGTATTGACTGAGAACACACTGTATTGGGGAAACAATTATCAACATGTTAGAAATAGTGAAATGTATTGACATCATAAAGTAACAACTTGGTAAGTCTGACTTGAAGATTTTAGTCAGCTTTGGAGAGTTCTCGACCATTACCACTTCAACTATTGCTTCTGTCCCACCTTTTGCCCCCTCTCTTTGTTTGTGCTGTCTACATAGAAGTATAATGACTACAGTCATATGTCGCTTAACAATGGGGATACTTCCTGAGAAATGTCTCATTGGATGACTCCATGGTCATGTGAACTTCGTGGAGTGAAACTACACAAACTAAGAAGCTAGAGACTACAACACACCTGATGCAATGGTAGAGCGTATCTGGACCTGCGCTGTGTAATCTGTGACCACACTAGGAAGCAACACATGACAATACAGGTTCACTTTAAGCTTTTCATGATTTTCCTCCCCTTTGGTTGTTTTTACTTTTATCAAGGCAGAGAATTTTATACTGGGTCAGTCCTCTGTTACTGAGAACTATTTTAAACCAATGTCATTTCACTGTGTCCCATCAACTTCCTACTTCCTTTTCTATATTTTCCTCATTGTGCCTCTGTCTGGTCACTTTTCAGCTCATTAATCTGCTCCAGCTGTGTTTAGTCTACTTCTGACGTTCCACTTAATTCTTAATTTCAGCTACTGTTTACTACAATTCTAGAGTTTCCATTTGGTGTTATCTTGTCATCTAATTTCTTGAATCAGTCCCAATATGTTTAAAAACCCCTCCGTGGTAACCCTAACCCATGGATCCTTCATAAATCTGTTTCTTTTATATGTTTATTTCTCAGTGTTTTGTCCATTTTGTTTTGTCTCTCAGCAGCTTTGAATACCTGATTTCCTATATGAGGAGTTATAGATATTTTGAGCCTCAGGATTCTGTGATCTTCTGGACAAGACTAGCTTTCACTTTTTGGAGGTAGTTAAGAGATGGCAATATCTGATTCTACTGGGATTTGTGCAGATTGGAGGCTGGCCTTGGTTTTTGTGAGTATTGGTCCTGCAGTTCCCCCTACTACTATGGTGAACCTCTTTGGGCATCTCAAGAGAAAGTGTGGGGGGTGTATTTAGTTCCTCTCCTTGGTGGACCTTGAACTTCATTTATTTTTCTCCTTCATATTCAAGTAGCTAGCTCTGCACATCTCTGTTTCTCTATTGCTGCTTGAAATTTGGTAAATGCTTTAAGGGGAAAATGATGCTGCATAACAGCTTCCTCTCTATGTTCTTTCCTTTTCTGCGGGGTTTTGGTCCCTCAAATACTGATTTCCATGGCATGTCTCTGATGTTTTCAAAGAAATTTTCTAACTTTTCATGTCAGGGAGTTGGTCAGCACAAGCTAGTTAGCCAGGCTCAGAAGTGGGAGGCCCGCCACCACCTCTCTTGGAAGCCTGATCTGCTGCTCTCCAAGCTACCCACATCCATACTTCTCTCAAGAGGAGCACAGGACTACTCAGGCCCATCTGTGGGAACAGCAATTAGAGACACAAATTATCTCAGCAATTTTGAGTCAGAGATGTGAGCTCTGGCCAACTTCAAATGGAGAAAGTCAGGGTCTCGGCTGATGCCTGCAGCTGTGGGCACTGCCAAGCATGTAGATACACTGAAGTGTGTGGGATCATTAAACTAGGCCAGGACTCAGCCCAATATACAGCAGCTAGGGCTGACATTTAGTTAGGAAGTGATTGATCAGAGCCGAACTTCCAAGGAGGGAAAGCCAAAATGTTCCTAAGGTACATTCTTTAAATTCTATTACTATTTTTTTCTTTTTTTCTTTTTTTTTTTTGTAACATTCTCAGGCCAGTTGCCCAGGGATGATGGCTGAAGGCTGAAGGTTGCATAGGAAAGAAATAGGGGAACAGTAAAATGTGGCCTATAAAGAAATGTATTTCGAATGTGACAAGAATTTTCCATGAAAATAATATGTCCACGTGATTCACTTATTTCTTTATGCCTCTACATATAAACAGATTAGCTATAGGTCAGCGTGAGACTTTTTCACTGTTGGTGGTAGTTTTAAGTGTCTGCCACCCCCAAAATATACCTCTGTAACATAGGGATTATGTTAAGCTAGATAGTTTTAAGAAACAATAGAATAGGAGAACTTCTGAAAGCTAAGTCAATTTCCCTTTGCTAAGATACACTTACATTGATATGAGAAATCTCCATTTGTCAGATGTTTCTCTTTCCATACCAGGAAAGAGGAGGAGGACTAAAATCATCAATGGAGAAGGCACCCATGTAACAGTTGACATAACAGTCTTACCCTAGATCACTGTGCTTGGTTGATTATCACCCCTCAACATCTTTTGTCCTAAACTGAGGTGGCATTTAAGTGGTAGCTAGGCAATTTGGGGAGTTACTCAGTTTTCCTGGGTCTCTCCATGTATACAGGAAGAGTACGTGTTATTACCCTTGTGTTTCTTCTATTGATCTGTCTTCTGTCATAGCGGATCTCAGCCAAGGACCTGGAAGAGAAGAGGGAAAATGATTTTTCCTCCCCTACAAGATCATTCGTTCGCTCTCTAAGTCCACCCAGACTGCCTGGGTAGAGCTCATTTCCCCAGATGGAGTTTAAATCTTTAGTAGCCAGAAACTTTTATATCCACGGTACCAAGCAAAGCTTAAGATAGTAAATTAGGGCTTAAATGTGCTGAGAAATTGACTAAGTATTCTGAGCAATGAGTGCTTAATATTGGAAGACCAATGGCAGAGGTCAGTGGCCTGTTGTCTTCATTATCAGAAATTTATAAGCCTCGCAGGCAATGCTGTGTGAAATGGAAGCAGGGCTGTTTAAAAGAGAACAACTGCTTTAGTGTGGACAGGCAGAAACCAATAGAATGCTGGTCACATTCACATCTTTAGCACACACTAGCCAGAGGTGCTGCAGAAGACCAAAGAGTATTTTCAGCTTTGTAGGTTACAAAATCTCTGTTGCAACCACTCAACTCTTATGACTATAGCAGGAAAGCAACCTCCAGCAGGTAAGCAAATGGGCATGTCTGTGTTCCAGAAAAACCTACTGATGGACACTGAAATTTGAATTTATCACTTCACACATCACAACATATTATATTGTTACCTGATTTGGGATATTTCTTTCTATTTTTCCCCAACCATTTAAAATTTAAAAATGATTCTTAGTTCATGGGTCCTAGAAAAATTTGCAAGTTTGGCTATAGGCCTGAGTTTGCTGTCTCTGCTGAGGGAGCAAGTGAGTGCTTGCAGAGCGGTCATTTGGCAGTAAGAGTTTCCTGGGTAAATGGAGTGGCCCCTAGAGGACTCCATGGCCCCTGTCCAGTCACCAGGACAGACTTCCTAGGGTAACAGTTTAGAGGCTTTGTGCATGCATGATGCTTTAGGGCACAAGGCACCATCACATCAGCTTTTGGGATCATCAGAAATTTGAGTTGTCAAGGCAGTGTCTTTAAACCTTGTGCCTTTTCCAGCATGGCTCAGATTCTCTGTGATGCTGGAGTGGTTTAAGTGAAGAAAAGGAGAGGGTTGTGAGGCTTTATTGGATTCCAGATTCCTGTTGCTCATTGGGGAAGTAAAGATGGAGAGACGTCGGCTTATCTCCTTGTAGTGTTTTGCCATCATGGCGCTGCTTCCTCTAAAGCCTTTCATCAAAGGCTTGTGTAAGTAAATTACCTTCAAATGTCAAAAGGGGAAATTTTGCTCGAGCTGGACTCCTTCCTCAGTACCTCAGCCTTTCTTCTGGGCTAGAAATGGCTAGAGACATAGGAAGTGTTTTACAAATGCTTTGGGAAAAGGCTGATATGATGGTGTCCAGGGATTTGGATGACATGGGCTTGATGGAAGTGTTTGGTGTGCAGCACGGCAGGAAAGAACAGGTTATCTTGAGCATCTTGAACCCATTGTCTTAAAGTAAGACTTTACAACCAGACAAATTGGAAAGACTGTTTATGGTCTCTGGTCTTAGTTCTATTGGGTTGTTGGAAAAGTCATGATGCAGTTTTGCTTGAATAACAGACAAAATACGTCATGACTTTTCCAACAACCCAATATGTTTTCACTAAGTAGGCATAAAATGGAGAAGACATAGAACTACTCTTAAGAAACTCATTGTCCTGATGGTGTCATGACCCAGGATTCACAAGTCTTTGTAAGTTCCAGAAATGGAGCAAGAGAAAATGTGACTGAATGTCCAGGGCTCATGCTCCTTTTGACCTCTTTTGTTCCAAGTATAGGCCCATGTAGAAGTAGGGGTTAAGACCAGCTTTTTATTGTTAGACTATTCCTTTTGGAAGTGTATTAGGTACTTTGCTTCATTTGGGTACCATGTGTTACACTGGAGCTAATCCTAGGAAGAATGCATGAAGGCTAAGATGATGCCCCTTTGGGCCCCAGGGGTTCCTTGGGGCTGAATGCACACGGTGCCCAGAGTGGGTGGCTGGCATCCAGAATGCCCCTGCTGGCTAGCAGGGCCTGGGCATTTGTAAGATAAATCCCACATCCATTAAGCAATAATTCTCCTTTCATTTTTTTTTCTCTTTTTCATATTTTGGATGTGATATTTACTAAAGCAGTAGCCACAGTGGGGGTCCATTCAAAAGCATTAATTCGGAGAGAAGTCTGAGTGGGATCCCAGGTTCTTTTTTATTTTCAGTCAGTGGCATGGCCTTGGGGAAATCACTTTACAGGTCTGTTTTCTGATCTGTAAAATGAGGATAAGAGTTTCTATTTTTAATAGATTATAAGACTGTTGTAATTTTTTAATGAGATAATATGTGTTGACTTCTTCAAAAAAGTTAGGATTCCTAGCTAAAAGAACAAGCATACCATTAGCATGATAGTTCCTTATTTTCATAACGATCCAAAAGGTTATTGTCAAAATCTCAACAGCTAACATTCTAGTAGACAGTCATTCTTTTTCAGGAAATGCAATAACCTTTTATTTAAATAGTGCGTGGTAGTTTCCAAGTGCTTTTGAAACACCTCACTTCACTCCTCCTCACAACAAGTAAAGTTGATTACCTTGGTTCCATTTCACAGGTGAGGAAAGTGGAGGCGTTATTAAAGTCTCATGGTTGAAAGTGTGAACTCAGGAACTGATGGTATCCACTCACATCCTAGTTCTATCACTCGCTAGCTGTGTGGACTCGGGCAAATTATGTAACTTCTCTGTGCCACGGTTTCTTCAACTGTAAGAGGCTGACAACAGCTGTTCCTATGTTCTAGCATTGGGACTCAAAGGGTTCACTCTTGAAAAGTGTTGAGGGTTGCACCAGGCACATATAAGTTTTGGTTCAATTACATAAGTAAACAGAAACAGCCTGCATGCTTCTGCAAAAGTGCTGGAGGGCTCCCCTTGCCACCTGGCCCTCTCTCTCCCTGGCAGCCATACCTCCCCAGCTTTGCCAGGGTTACTTCCCCCTGGGCTAGGGGACTCAACAAGCTACAAAGTTGGGTCGCCATTTATCAAACCTTTCAGGAAAGTTTTTTTTAAATATAGTGCTGTTACATTTTTATAATTACTCATAATGACTCATATGCCATGCTGCTATTTTTGAACTTTAATGATTCCTGTGTTTAGAAGAAAAAACACAAAATGATAGTACATTTATCAATAAGATAAATCATTTTGTTGAGATAATTTAGAAATTCTTTGTTAGCCCCAACAATTTGGCCCTGACATTTCAGTATATATATACACTTAACTGACTACCTGGAGAAGACTTGACTTGGTAGGTGCTGGGGCCCATATGGATGTATGTCCTCCCTCCATAGCAGTTTTGAGGGATGGCCTGGAAACAGCATCTGTCGGGGTGTCTGTCTACCTGCTTCTTCCCTTGGGCATTTTACACACCCCCACTGGCAGCCTCGCCACTTCACCATGCATGGACCCCTTTTCACGGGCACCCTGACAAGATCTGTCCTTAGCTTTGGAATTCGATCATCCCGTACAGGCTGTGATTTAGAATCCTTTCTATAAGTCCCGGCTCCTAAGTCCCACACATAAACCCCTTTAGGTCCTAAGGTTTTAAGGTACACCAAGGGGCCCAGATTCCCTCTGGCCCTTAGGTCACAGGAAAGCTTGCTGAGCCTATGTGGCAGAGAGAGGCTTTAAATCACTTAGGCTCTTTAAAGAAGAGCGGGGATTTTGTGTCTGCCTAGAAACAATGCTTTCCTCACAGCTGGAGCAGGTGGGGAACAGACAGTCTGTTCATTTCTTTGGTTTTCTTCCTAATTCCAACACCAGGAACCCCATGTGGCCTGGTCAACTGCAGGAGGATCATGAAAGGAAGCAGTGGGCCTGGGGCTAGGCTTAGGGGACAGCACCTGGCCTCAGCTCCTGCCAGTCTTGGTTAAGTCACTTCACCTCAGGATCCTCATCAGTAAAAAAGCAAAAATATTAGCACCTGCCACATAGATTGGTGTGAGAATGGTTTACCCCAGTGGTGGTGAGGTGTGACCCTTAATTATATCACGTTTTCAACCCCTGTGATCTCAATAAAAAGAGTGGATTTTTTAAAAAACTGAAGTAGAAAATCATTTAAACAAAGCTCATTGCATAATTACCTGATTCGTAGTCAATATCTAATAAGTTTTAGCTGTTATTATTGCTGCTTTTAACAGAATCAACCTCATTGAAACCCAAGTATGGCTTGATCTTATTATTCTGCAATCTGTTTTAAGAAAGAAATTCCCACAGGGCAGTTGCAAAGTAACCCTTTACAGAAAATAAATATGTAGAGGTCTAGCGTCTGCAGCCCTGCCTTGCAAATGTCTCCTCCATCTGTTGCAGGAATAAACAAAAAGTCCTTTATTGGCAAACAGTCTTCCTTCTGTAATTACAGTTGAACTTGACATATAGAAAGGTGATCGCATCGACTTCAGTCTGTAGTAGACAGCAAATGCCTGCTGTGCACTCCCCTTCTCAGAGCAGGGCATGCTCTCTGGAGAGCTGAGGATACCTATAGGTGAGAACACAATGGAGGAGAGTTGTGATTTTCAAACAGGGGATTTCGGAATTTGACTTGGGGATGAGGGGCAGGACTGTCTTGGTCTCTCTGAAGAAATAAAGAACAAGAAAAAGGAAATTGTGACTATCCTTCATGTCTTGGATCAGTCTCCTCTACCTTGGCCTGAGTCTAAAACTGGCTCCCTCCTAAGGCAAGAAAGTCTCTTAGCAGATCCTTAGAACACCCCCCCCCCCCACAACCTTACTAAAATTTCTGGAAAGTATCTTGTCAGAGTGCAAAGGAAATCATTCTTTATCCCTCTTGGGCTCTTGTAGGCTGGCAAATTAGCAAACAAGCATCAGATAAGAGAAACCAAAAAGAAGTTTAATAATAACTCATATCCCTCCTGTGTATATGGGAGACCAGCCCGTTAAACGCCATGTTAAATAGGTCAGCGAAGATAGAACTTTGGAGAGGAAACAGGGAAGGTCAATTAAGGAGGTAACTGCAGAAGGCACAGTAGGCAAAGCTATTGCAGATTAAGTTCAGCTTTCTCCCTTGAAGAGACCAGCCTTCCTGATACATGCCCTTAGAGAGTGTTTACATGTAACTAGCAAACACACCTGCCAGAGCTCTGCTCAGAGATTAAGTTTTTGTCAAAAGACAGATTTTTGCCTCCCTACAGTTTTCTGCAACAATGGACTACAATGTGGGGTTCACAACTTTCAGGAGAGGTGCAACCTGTTCTAATGGAGAAGGGAGGAAAGTATCAAATTTTTTGCTTCTGTTGATGTTACTTTAAAGGAATGAATTAGAGGTTAGTAATATGTAGCATCCAAGTTAAGGCTCAGTCTCTCAGTGAGTCCGCAACAGAATGTCACTTATTTTTTTTTTAAGATTTATTTATTTATGCATACAGAACTGGGGTACAAGCAAGAGATGCAGGGGTGGTGAGAGGATTTGCCAGAGACAGAGTAGGGAGCAGAACAGGCAGATCAACAAATTACACTGCTGAGGGGAGCAGTGGGGGAGACAAGAGTGGTCTGCCACACCTTGTGGATCAGCTCCCTGACCAGGGATTGAACTCGTGCTGCAGTGGCTGCAGTTAGCTTCATGGTGCTGCACTTTAACCCGTTGCACCACTGGGGAGGGCCCCCAGAATGTCACCTATATGTAGCTTGGGCAGCAGGAATGGGGGTGCCACCGTGGAGATGGCTTAGCCCTGGCACTTTACTCTCCCCTGTTCCCTCAACTTCTGGCAAGGAGGCATTGAGACCAAGGTATGCTTGTGTGTGATCTCATTTTAGTTCAACTAACTTCCCCAAATGGGCTTACAAATATTATTGACAAAACAAAACAGAGCAAAACAAAGCCCACAGATTGTCATGATATTAAAACTACAAGCCCCCAAAACACTAAGACTATGACAGAGAAGACACTTTTCTGATAGGTGCTAATCAGATAGAACACATTTGTTACATTATCACTATAATAAAAGGGTTGCCTATTAATAAAAATGAAGTAAAATATATTATTAAACATAATGTTATTTTACTGTGAGCTCAGCATTTTTAGAGTCTCTATTTTAATGTATGTTTTCTCCCCAGTCAATTAATGAACTTCTATATCTTAACCGCCCACGTTCAACAATGAATAATGCCTAGATTTCCTTCTTACTCTTTGTAGTTGTTTGTTTTGTGTTGTTTTGTTTTGCTGAACTCTGAAAAGTAAGGTGCAGACATCCTGATATTTCACTCCTAAATATTTCAATGTGTTTCCTAAGCACAAGAACACAGTTCTGCATAACTCCAATGCCAGGGTCAACCCAATGAAGTTCACATTAAGTCCTTAAGCCCTCCATATATTCCATAATCAAGTTCTCCCTTGTTCCAATGTGTTGTTTATAGATTTTGTACAAATCAGGATCAAATCAAGGTGTATGCATTGCGTTTGGTTATTATCTTTCTCTCTTCTTTTCCCATTTTATTAAAATATAATCAGCATGTAAAATTGCATATGTGTAAGATAATACAACACAGTTTGACACATGAATGTGTTGTAGAAAGATTACTTGTTCTATCTTTAATTTCCTTTTAAGGTAGAACAGTAACTCCCCTAAATTCTTCTAAAACAATGGTGTTGACTGTATTGATAAGTCCAAGCCAATTGTCTTGCGAACATGCCAGAATGCTTATGTTATGTTTTTCCCATTGCGTCATATCAGGAGGTCAGGAGGCGATCTCAGATCTCAGATCGCCTCCTCACTGTTGGTGATTCTGAGTTTGATCAGGGCCACTGAAGAATTTCATGGACCTTTGACACTTTACCTTCAGGACATCCTTTCTCCATAAGAAATATGAAGAATTATATTTTATGGTTCTATTGGTATGACAAATATAATCCACAGTGGATTAAATTCACTTTTTTTCTTCTAACTTTAAAAGAAATTAAAGCATTTTCCCCTAAAAGTATCAAGGGCCCCAGATCTTGGTCCTGCTCTGATGGATAAGTTGGCCCTGAGCTTGGCCTCTTGATTGAAGGGTGACCTCTAGATCTCCCCCAAAATAAAGGTATATTATCCCTTTTGCAAGTAGATAGTAATCTGCAGGGAGACTGTGAGGCTAGATGAATATCCTGTTCCCTTGAAACCTCACTGTCAATGGTTTTATCATCTTTTCCTGAGTCAGTTACCACATAGAAGACCAATGGAATTATCTCTTGCCCAGGGATGAGAATACTAAAGGGCAAAGAGTCTGTGATTTGCCTGAGACCATCAAGCTTGTTGTTCTGCTTATCCTTAACAGTTAGATTTCTCTGTTCCCAAGTTCATGTTAGAGCTCCGAGAAACTGGACTATATTAGGAAAGCATGAAAAAGAGCATGGGAGTTAGTGAGCTTAGAGAGGAGACCAGAAGGGGTAGCTGTAATCTCTTTCATACTTAAAGATAATGTTGGACAGGCACCAAGCACCAGCAAGTTCTCCATTTGCAGGGCAATAGCTCAAAGGAAGATAAGATTCCATTGCTCTTGATTATAGCCATTTTACAAGCCAGCTAATAATTGGCTTACATTTCTTTAGAAAAGTTCTTGGTTCTATTCTCAGGAGAAAATAAAGCCAATGTTTAATAGTCTTGTTGAATCTTATTAGGTTTTAGGATTCTCATTTAAATGCAGACAATGTATCAATTACCCTAGAGACAATTTAGTTAATTTTATTCTCCCTCTACCTCCATCCACTGCATGTAGTCTACACTAGGGTTATAATGGATGCTTAAAAATATTGTTCACCAGTTCCTATTGACTTCAGTAGGTGAAAGGACATATAAGGGCTGAAATTCAGGGCCCTTAAATAAGCAAACTGCCCATATTTGAAATAAGGACACAGCTTTCTATAGGCAAAGGTTTCCATTCCAGGTGTATGAGCCAGTTACTTGTATTTGCCAAGAATCTCCTTGACACATGAATCTTGTTGCAGAGAACGTTTTTGATCTTTCCAGTGTTTGCAGAAGAAAAAATCAAGTACAGGTGTTTTCAGAAATTGGACATGATAATCTTGAGCCCTGGGTTTTTCAGAAGAGTAAATTTGGAAGAATTATTCTTACTAAATATGTAAGCTAAAATTTGAAGTGTGCAATTCAGATGAATGGAGACTGGCATTGGGTATGAAGGAAGTTGGGACACAAGAAAGAGAATTGAGAAACGGGACAGAGACTAGTCTATCTCTTGAGTACAGTTGACAGCTCTTTCTGAGGTTAGCAAATAAGGGGTTAAGTCCCAGAATTAATCTAATGATAACTTTGAATGACCATTATCTGTCTAATGGCTCTAGATAAGGATCTTTTGTTGGGAAAGAGACCCAATGGGGGGGGGGGGGGGAAGGGGAGATCTATAAGGTTACAGCAGGAGATTGCTTACACATTCAAAAGTTCACAGCCTCGAGCCAATGACCCTCTGCAGGCCTCAGCACCAGTCATAGCTTCTCTTCTGCGGCCTTGTGCTTCCTCTTTCTCTCAATCTCCCTACTCTGTTTCTTCCTCTTCCACATAGTGAAAATATGGCTGCCCTGATCCACTCCCCAATATCAGAATCTTCTATTTCTAGCATCTTTCAGTGACCAACTATATCCTGTATATATGCCCTCTATATCCTCTATAAAGAGAGACTCCTTGGTAAGTGGTTAAGTAGTTCATTGGCTTAGAGGAGTATCACCCCAGTCCCACTAGCCATCACTCCTGAACAAAAACCATTCAGTGGTGGTACCCTGCCTGGGAGCTCCAGAAGAGGAGGTAGAAGCAGTAGTTGTCCAGGGAGTGCTTGCTATGGTCTGCGTGCACATTTGGGAAATTCCTGGTCTGTTTCTTTACCTCAAGGGAGGGTTTACCCCAAAGTTTTCTCCTGAAAGAGCATCTATAGAATGAGGACAATAGCACCTACCGAGTGGAATCATGTAGAACATGAATGAGATGCTATGCTCTGAGTGGCATAAGGCAAGCACTTAGTATGTGGGATTTCTTCCATCCTTTGATGTCTCATGAATATTACACAACTGAAAATTGTTTGCTGTGTGTGTTCACTGATTTTTTAATTGCAAAGTGATCTGTTAATATATCTGAGTAATTTGCAGCAAATCCTAGACTTTATACTATTTCCTAGACATTAAATTATTTTAAGGTATGCTTTTTTAATTTAAATTATTTTAATGCAATTTATCAAAGTAAATGCAGTAAATTAAAAATGTACCTTTAATTAAAGGTGCAAATTCCTTGCCTACATTTAAACTAGGACTAAAAATATTCGACATGACTAGTTTCTAGAGAAAGTGCCAGAAGGAGATAGAACGGCCTTTGAAATGTTTATGGTTTTTGTAATTGTTCAAAATAAACTAAGACAAATTGTGAATGGAAAAGCAAGTACACTGAAGCAAGACTGTGGTGGTCTGGGATACCCTGTCTGAGTTGGGAACAGAGATCTAGATAAAGAAAACAGACCACCAGCAATAAAAATAATTGCCTCTAAAGCTCTTTGGAGAATGTGACATAGGCCCAGAGCAGACTCTCAGCTACCCTAGGCTCAGTGTGTTGTTCCTGGTAGGCAGGGACAGCCAGGGGATGGGAGTTGCTCTGAGTCCAGTCCACACAGGTCTTTCCCCCAGACTTGCTACTTAATAACTCACTGCCCCTTCCCTGGAGAGGAGAAGAGAGTGATCTGAGGGGCTAGGGTGCAGCCACGAGTGGCAACTCAATGGCAGTTTCATTGGCATAGAAGTCAGTGCTCCCAGTTCTCTGACATCGCGGCTGGGCCAGCATGTGGTAGGCAGAACGCAGCTTCAACACAGCACGTCCTGCAGCGAGCCCATCAACTTTGCCGGTCCCAACTCCTGTCAGTGGCCACACCGCTGCTCATGTTCCACTGAACAAAGCTTTATAGAATGTGTGTGCATCACAGCGCTGCCCCTCCCAGGCTGTAAGCCCAGGGCCTCTCAAAGGGGCACACGCACAGATGGGTGTGCAGCCCACTCTGCTAGCCATCGTGGGGTGAGTCCTGCAGACGCAGAGATGCCTTGTTCGGGCTTCCTTTGAAAGAGACTCAGTGTCCAACTGTGGGGACTGTGCTGAGCTGAAGCCTCAGCAGACAGCTCCTTCAGGGTCCACCTCACCTTCCCACATCTGGTCATCCTCTCTTGGGCCATGCCTGCCCACGGCCTGGGCCAAGTCATCATTGAGGTCATACTCTCTTTGGGTGGTTCCAGCCCACGACTAACCAAGTGGACGATACAAGGGCCTAGTTTGCTCCCAAGCTTCCCTCAGGGCTGGTGTAGTGTAACCAGCTCTCTGTTTGTGGGGCCTGCAAGATGTCCCAGGACAGGGAACTTTCGGTGCTAAAACTGAAACTGCCAGGCAAAGCAAGCCAATGACTATCTAGGCCTCTCATGCTTTGCCAGGCCAAGCAAGCTGGTTGCTTACTTTCGCTGCTGTGGGCCTCTGGGGTCTGTGTGTGGGCCTCGTAGCTCCCTCCGCCAACCCGGCTTCCTCCTCTTTTTCCTTTGCCCGGTATTACTTCCCACTAAACCTTTGGTCCTTCTGACTTCATCCCAGGGCCTGTTTCTCAGAGTTCTCTGCCGGGGACAGGGCCACACGTAACACAGAAACCAGAAAGCTCTAAATCCTGCAAGAGAGGAGGAACAGAAACAGACTACGAGGGTGGGGAAGATTAATCAGACAGTTGAGGGGATGCCCCCTCCGGTGTGTAACTTTTTCAGCAGGCATGCCCTCTGAAGTGTTGCTCTTAGAGAAGAGGCGTGCGTAAATACCCATGACTTAAGATTCCTAACCTTACCTGTACTTGAATACGTAAAATGAAGACTTTGCCTGCCCAAAAGCCAGTCTCTTAGTCCCCGTTGTCCATCTTTAATCATGCTTTGTCATGAATTTCTATGATCTAAGCTGCAGCTTTCCTAAGAAGTATCCTTAAAGGCAAGAGAGCATGTGGGTAGGAGGTAACTGTCAGAGAGTGAGAAAGACAAGCTTCGTGCCAGGACTAGAATAAGCAGGTACTGGGGTGGCCCCCTGTGGGCTTTCACAGTCTGGGCTGGGTGAGGTCAGAGTCAGCACTTGCTGACAGTGAGCATTGCCTTTCCCACAGCATGCAGGGGCATGGCTTCCTCAGTGTGGTCCATGGGGTAGGCTGGAATCCATAACAATGGCAGGCATCTCACAAAGAATGCACCCTCCTTCCTGTCACAGGTACAAAGCCATCGTCAGGCCAATGGATATCCAGGCCTCCCATGCTCTGATGAAGATCTGCCTCAAGGCAGCCCTAATCTGGGTCATCTCCATGCTGCTGGCCATCCCCGAAGCAGTGTTCTCTGACCTACATCCTTTCCACGAGGAGAGCACCAACAAGACCTTCATTAGCTGTGCCCCGTACCCACACTCCAATGATCTGCACCCCAGAATCCACTCCATGGCTTCCTTCCTGGTCTTCTACATCATCCCATTGTCAATCATCTCTGTCTACTACTACTTTATTGCCAAAAATTTGATCCAGAGCGCTTACAATCTGCCTGTGGAAGGGAATATCCACGTCAAGAAGCAGGTAGGTGCTTGGGATTGACTCATTTATTCCTTGGGGAGCTGACCCCTTGCATTTCTCTTGAACCAAGCACAGTATGTGGGTGATCACACCACCCAATTCTGCAACTAGAGGATTGGATGATCTGTAGCCATATGGCAAATGAAAGCTGGCAGCCGCAGAAGCTCAGGAATTCTAGTGGTCTTTTTTTTTTTTTTTTTTTAAGATTTATTTATTTTTGCACGCAAAAACTAAAATACAGGCCAGAGGCACAGGGGGTGGGGGGTCTAAGAGGATGTACCAGAGACAGAGTGGGGAGCAAAAGAGGCAGATTGACTGAAATCCACTGATGAGGGGAGCAGAATAGGTGAGACAGGAGAGATTTGTGTGCCCTGTGAGTCACTCCCTGGTCGGGATTGAACTCATGCTGCAGATAACTTCATAGTGAAGAGACTTAACCCCTTGCACCACCAGGGCACCCCCAGGTGTTCTTTGTAATCTTGTTTTCTTATTGAACACCTAAGCAAGGGACAGCTTAAGAATCTGAGATTTGAAGTATGGATTTCTTTTGCAGAAATCGCTGGGAAATTATTGTTGGTGTTTAAAAACTAAAATATTGAGGCTCATAGGGGCATGATTTCTTTAAACCCCAATCACATGTTGGATGTGGGAAGAAGGTCACCACGTGGGGACAACACAGGGGTAGGAAGATGAGGCCAGCAGAAGAAAAAGAAGTCATTTGTGGCCCTCCCTGGTGGTGCAGCGGTTAAAGCACAGCACTAAGAAGCTAAAGCCACTTCCGCATGAGTTCGATTCCCGCCTGCCCTGGAGGTGACCACATGGCATGGCAGACCTCTCCTGGCCTGCCTGCTGCTCCCCTCAGCAGTGTACTTCGTCGATCTGCCTGTTCTGCTCCCCGCTCTGTCTCTGGTGAAGCCTCTCACCGCCCCTGAGCCTCTGGCCTGTACCCCAGTTCTGTATGCACAAAATAAATAAATAAATCTTAAAAAAAGAAGAAGAAGTCATTTGCTCATGTTGATTTGAGCCTGATGACTTACCCTCTCTGGGCTTCCGTTCTCACAGGCAGGACATTAGTAGCCTCCGTGCTGGGAGGCTCTTGGAAAATTATGAGAGCACGTGTGCCCGGCAGTGCCAAAGCACAAGATGCCCTCCACATGTCCCACTCCCTCCCATAGTTGCCGCTGGGACCTCCATCATCTAGTCCTTGAGTAGGAGCAATAGGAACCAGGGTATGAAGAGCTTCCCCCTTTCAAGGGCATTTTTGGGGGGGGGGCTTCTGACTCAGTTGTGGGGAGAGAATGGTCTTTCTCAATGAAACGGCCTCCCTACTCACAAAAGTGAACATCGATGGGCCCCGGGTTCCTTCACAAGAAAGATGTCATCCTACCATACGTAGCCTAGGGAATTGGGAGCACAAGTTGGTATTCAGCCCCCTTGGCCCACAACCCTTCCCATAGAGTCAAGTCCAGAAAGAACTTGCCAGTAAACGAAAACAAGAGAGAGAACAAACCTGGCGGCTTTTTGAGCATCAGAGGGAGTCAGAAAGACTTGTAGGCACGTGGCTGCTAAGCTGCACCTATGCTCTCCTGGGCAGAAAGAGGCCCAGGCAGGAGTTCCGTCTGCCATCCAGTCAGGAACATAATGAACACTGCGCGCCGCTCTCAGTGGTGTGCTCTGACTGTGGTTTACCTTGTGGTCTCCCGGGCTTTTCCGTGTTTATGTTCCTCACCTTTTCCCCTTTTTTTCTGTTCTGCTACATTTCTCTCACTTCTCTGTTCCTCTTGTCCTCCTACTGAGCTTTCCTGTAACCTTCTGAACTTACCTATTTACCCAATTCTTGCCTCCCATCTTTTCTCTGTTTTTGAATGTTTTTCTCTGCGTTCCTCCCACCCTACCCCTCGGTTCCTGTCTTTCTGGGTGACTCCTTAGATCGAATCCCGGAAGCGACTTGCCAAGACCGTGCTGGTGTTCGTAGGCCTTTTCGCCGTGTGCTGGCTCCCTAACCACATCATCTACCTGTACCGCTCTTACCACTACTCTGAGGTGGACACCTCCATGCTCCACTTCGTCACCAGCATCTGCGCCCGCCTCCTGGCCTTCACCAACTCCTGTGTGAACCCGTTTGCCCTCTATCTGCTGAGCAAGAGTTTCAGGAAACAGTTCAACAGCCAGCTCCTCTGCTGCCGGCCCGGCCTGCTGAGCCGGTCTCATGGTACCATCAGAAGCACCACCTGCATGACGTCCTTCAAGACGACCAACCCCTCTGTGGCCACCTTCAGCCTCATCAACGGCAACATCTGTCATGAGGGCTTTGTCTAGACCCCTTGAGCCTGACCCACTGGGACCCCTGGCTTCGCTTTATGGCTGCTGAAGAACCCTCACATATGTCATCTCTGTACCCTCCCAAGACCGTCAGAAGGCTCGTGAGTGCTGTGAGCACGTTGAGGAGGCCCATATGGGTCGCTATTATTGTGAAATGCCCAACAAGCTTTACTTTTTCCTTTTCAACTTGTGAATAGAGTGAACATTCCTTTATACAAAAGAGACCAAATAGAAAATCATGGTTTTAAGCAGCAAACTGCAATGTATAGGTGTGGCCAATTAAATCATAGCAATGCTGTCTCACAGAGAAATTATACACTTGCGGTCCACTTGGTGAAAGCTTTCACCTGGTCATTTCCTAAAGCAGAAGCTAGTGCTTTCAGAATGTGATTGGAGTCATTGTTCAGTAATACTTCTCGTCAGAGTTCAAGGAACAACTTTTATTCACACATGGAACCTGAAAAGTCAACCCTTTGAAAGCATCCCAGTCAGGAAAGATAGCCCTAAACTGACAACACTGGAGCCCCATTTAAAACAAATTCCTGAGGGTTGACTTTTTAAAGATTTTCCAGAGGCCTTAGGAGAAATTGGCAATTCTAACTCAAAACCACAACTAAACACGTAGGCAAGCCAGGAGTGGCTGTCTACTCTGAACAATAACTCGATGAAAAATTCTGGACTTGAATGTTTCCTTTTGCCAAGTAAAAGAATTTGACTGTCTTGCTTTTAGCAGACCTGACGCCAGCACATGCCAATTCTGACAGACAATGAACGTGTTACCCACTTTCAGAGAAGCGCAAATTCTGCAAATGTGCCTCGTGTGTATCTGTGCACCCCAAGACAATTGCAGCTGTGGTTTTCTCCACCAAGAGGTGGCAGAAAGCTCAGCTCTCTTTTGCACACATCGTGTTATGCGATTTTTACCTCTTGACGGGAGGACCTGCTCATGGCTGCAGAGCTTTGGAAGCCAGGAGCAGATGGGGGACAGATCTGTGTTTACAGCCAAGTTGGCTGGAGGGCAACCTCGTCACTGCTGCCAGTGCACGCACTTGGGTGCATGCACACTGCTTGTGTGTTGGTCCCCTAGTTCCATGGACAGTGTGTAGAGCAAGGTACATGGAGGGACTGACAGAAGCAAGATTTTTAGCTTGACACCCCACTGCTGTCTCCAACTATGTGACCTTGGCTCTCAGTTGCACTTCCCTAGCCTCATTTTCTTACCTCTAAATTGAGAGGACGATGGGAAGGACCCTGCTATTGCCAACATCCCCTGAGTCTCTCATAGCTACTGGTCCTGTCTCTCCAGCATGTGTGCGCCCTGCCCTCATGATGCCCCTGGGGCGCTAGGAGCCCTTAGCCCACAGCTGCTATCTCTGCCATACTCCTCTTCAGATACCCCACCCCCTACATGCACATCACCTTCAGTTGTCTGGAAGGACATGGGCCATCCTGTCACTTCGAGAGGCTCCTTGGAATCATTTGTATGACTGACACCCTATTTGTTTGTTGTGCTTTGAAACACACCTAAGAAAATATCCCCACCCCCGTCACCTCATGATGCCCTTCCTCAACCTTCGTGAGCCTGTTCCCTTCAACATCTGCTCCACTGTGTCACCCTTAGATTTCTTCACAACTCCAGGCCTAGTTAGTTGCTACAGAGTATGGTGTTATTAGCACCTAGCACGACCCATTCAAGTACCTCTGACTCCCTGCTTCCAGAGACATTTGGGAGGTAGGACTCACCTTAATGGCAGCACAGTGGATAGATTATGTCTACTCTCGGTCATGGCTTCTGGACAAATTGTGAGAAGACTGACATCTAGGCCTAGCTGTGCATCCTTAGATCAAGCTTATCATCTCTTTGACACTCCTAAATGAACAGTCCAGAGGAGGTCTTTGGCAGTCAGTGACCTGGAATTGGTAAATCCACTGACTGACTCAAAACTCGCTGGGATGAACTGAATTGGGCCCTTCTCTAGGGAAGTTTTATTTTTTCCCCACCTCAAAAACCTAAAATCACTTGGGTGAGAGAGACCCGAGTCCCCACGTGATGTCACCTCTCCATTAGGCCCAAGTGTGGCAGGGGGCCGGAGTGCAGACATTTCACGCCTGGCTTCCAAAGGTAATCATGTTTAGTGCTTATGTCTTTGGTGAGGGAAAAAAAAATCAATTTTTGCTATGGAAAGCCATCTGTGTTTATTCAATTGACAGACACTACCTTTCAATCTATCTTAAATTGAGCCTCCCCGAGGCAGGCAGCTCAACAGTGATAGATTAAGCAATAAACAAAGCACTCTTTCCACCAACGGCTGCCACTGGCAGGGAGTGATGTTCCACAGCGAGATGATCCTCCTAGCATGGTGCCTACAAGGCCTCTGCCTCTGGTTGATCTGATGATTCCCAAAAAATATGGATGGCTCAACCCTGATCTTCTGGCCGCTCTCACTCCCCCACAGAACCTGACCTTTCTTTTTTTTAGGATTTATTGTGCACACAGAACTGGGGTACAGGCCAGAGGTGCAGGGGTGGTGAGAGGATTCACCAGAGACAGAGTGGGGAGCAGAACAGGCAGATGGATGGAGTACACTGCTGAGAGGAGCAGCAGGCGGGTCAGGAAAGACCTGCCGCACCATGTGGGTCACCTCTGGGGCAGGGATTGAAATCAAGTTGAAGTGGCTTTATCTTCTTAGTGCTATGCTTTAACCCGCTGAGCCACCAGGGAGGGCCCAGAACCTGACCTTTTGCTTCATACCAAGCCCTGGGTTTCTCTTTACCCCAAAGCAATTCGGTTTCATCTGGAAAGATGGACAACCTTAGGTAAATAAACAGTTTAGAGTCTGCTTCACTTGAACCAAACTCAGCTAGTGATGAAAATACACACTGAACAGAAATGGATAAACTCGTCCATGGGACATGTGCACACTTACGTAATGATGTCTTCAATATGCCCAAAGCGGCAGTTGGTAATCCGACTTTGTACTCTATTCATGCACCAAGTGGCTTTCAGTAAGAGGCATCACTTTTGTTTGGGGACTACAAGTTCAGTGACATCTTCAATCTCTATACTCAATGATGGCTAAGTCACTTTTCCCAGAAGCCAAATTAGAAATCCGCATCCTGGGAACCTGACTGAGTTGCCCAAAGGGCACTGGGGTGAGCTGGGAGGGAGGCAAGCTTACTTGCCACCTGTGCACGTCACACTCACAGCAGGAAGCAGCCGTTGTCAGGGGGCAACTAGGACTCACTCTGGATTGCTGGGAGAAACCGGAACATTTTCACCTTTTTCTAATTTTTCAGTGAATTTTCATCAAATGGATTAACAGCTGAAATCAAAGGAATTCTTCACCTTTCTGGGCCCAGGCTTTGTGTCATCTCTGCAGTGAAACCAAGCCTTAATAAGACCTACTTTATTCTCTATCTGGAGCATCATTCCTCAGCACCCACATCGGCCCCCAGCCCCCAAACTCAACACAAACAAGACTCTAATGTCCTACCATAACCTTGGCCTTGACTGATGCCCTTGTTTATGTGAGGGCTGAGCATGAACTCTAGCTGGACATATCCAGAGCAGTCAACAAGTACCATGCTGAAGACACTTTCTCTCGTGAGACTTCCCTTTAGAACTGCATTTAGTGGAATTGATCTTTTTTGTTTTTAAGGTTTCCACTGTTGCACACATAAATTTAAGAGCCCTGGTTTAAAATATTGCATGTTCATGATTAATTTCAGAACATACTTTGCATGCTCTGAGTGTTCATGGCCTATAAAGCACTTGTAAATTCATCTGATCCAACCCTTCCCTGCTGGCCTGAAAGCCGCCTTACCATGGACATTTGCAAATGTCAGCTTCATTTACTAGTGACCAGCTCCCGTTCAATTAAAGGGCCCAGGGACTCTGAGGCTGACACAGAGGAAACTGCCCACACTGGGCCAGGCTTGACCTATAAAGGGGATTTTGAGTGGTTCAACTTAATGTGACTTCCTCGATACTCCTGGCCTGTTCCGTGATACTGAATGGGAGAGCTGATCACTGGTCCCCCAGTTTGCAGCGTAGTCTGTCGCCCCCAATGTCAGTCTGTTTAACCTGGCATGAGGACATGAAAGGGTCCTTGTTGGTTGGCCTGGGGGAGGCCCGTCGGCAGGAACACAGCATAAAGCAAGGCCCAGATGAGAGAGGCCCGCTCCCCACACAGCATGCTTGTCTGAAACATGAAAGGAGTCAGTGACTCTGGAAGTGTTGGCAAGGAAGCAATTCACTTCACCAAGTCCCAGTGACAGCCAGAGGCAGTACTGAGCACATCTCTGGACATCGATGTGGGCACGGGAGAAATACTCAGAGGCCGTAGCTGAGGCTCAGGAAGATTATGTCCCCATCCCAAGGCCACAGGGCACCACTGAAAGGCAGAGTGTGGGCCTGGACGCTGAGTCCACACTCGTTCCAGCACTCGGCATAGCTTCCCGAAGACAGCCCGGGTGAGAAATCAAGTTTAAGGTGCTAACAGTATATTCCTGATGCTAGATTTTCTCCGAAGGCCGGAACTAGTGGTAGGGCCAAAGGGCAAACACAGAGTGGGCTGGCAGGGAAATCCCTTGGTTCAGTTGCCCCCAGAGATTCAACACATTTGCAACTTGGTGCCCTGGAAAGAGTTCTAGCAGAGGATGGTTTCCCAGTGCCTGGAGAAGGAAGACATGAATACACATGTAGCCATGAATAGAGAAGTAGCTCCCCAACTGTGGGGCCAGGTAATGAGCTCAGGAATGGACTTACACCACCAACTCGCTACCCTTATGTTTCTAGAACATAGGATTATTCCCCCCAAATTTAAATTTTAAAATTCATTCCCAGAGTCATAGAATGACACAGAATGACTCACCTAATTTTATGATCTTTTCAAAGGATCATTTAATGGACGTGAAACCTCACACCTTCAACACCTCATTAATTCCCGGACAAGTTTGAAACTCAGGACTTTAGTGTTCAAAAAACATTAGGTAATTTGGGCCTGTTGTGAATCTGAAATTTTTCATCATTTTGCTTCAATTTTAGCTATTGAAATGGATTTAATGATATTGATAATGCACAACATAAAGAAAGTAAAACTGATTTTCTTTAAAGATCTCTCTAATCTGGGCATAACTAATTCAGACAGGACCTTTGTTGTATCCAAGTCGGCAGGGAAAATTTGTTGAAACAGTGAGCTCACTGAGATGTAAAAATACATGGCACTAACTCCTTTAATGTCATTTTCTGTTTTGTTTTAAATAGTAGACTCGCAGTTTATAAATTATTATTGTACTTGTTGCTATTAACTGTAAATATTTATTGCATTAAAAATGTGCTCTGTGTTAAATAACTCAGAACAAGTTCCAGGTGTGGTACTTAGTATAAATAATGTCATGGCTTGGCTTTGCCTAGCCTGCTTAGACTGATGAATTATTTATAAGAAATTCACAATATTAATGTGAGCGATTCAGATCCTTTCAAATTGCAAACTTAACTGTGTGACCGTGTAAAATTCTATCAATGAGGTGTGTTTGCTGATTGTCTTCTTTTCAAGAAATGTTCCAAGGGCTTCGATCACATTATACATGGTCTATATGACTTTATGTCAAATCCAGTGTACTAAGCGGAATGTTCAAGTCATGGAGGCTAAGAGGTGTGTCTTACGTCTTAATATAATAAAGTATAATTTATGAAGTAGACAGATGCCTCTATTTTATGTTCAATAAAAATACAGCTGTTGGTTTCACTTATATGTGGAATATAGAAAAACCAAAGGGTGAGAGACAAACCTTGAAAGCTAAGCATAGGCAGGAGGCACGCAGGGGGCAGGCGGGAGGGGGTGTGTGAAAACTGCGGCTTGGGGGGTAAGGGTACAATGGGCTATGGTGGAGGATTAATAGTGCTTTGGTGGTGGGAGAACAATGATGACCACACCTGAGGGGGGAAACCCCATATCGCCCCAAAATTAACAAAGATGTAAAAGTACTGCATTTAAACATTTTTTAAAAAGAGAGGAAAAAAAGAAGCCATTATTCAGAGATTTAGGAATGATGCTGATAATTTGAATGACCACAGCATACATGCTATAATTCTTTGAAATTATAATATTCAGTTTGTGGTAGCCTCTAAATCACCGTTGAATGGTTACAAGATACAAATTGAAGAAATTAGAACACACACACACAGCTGTTGGGTGAACAGAGTTTGGAGCCAGCTATCCCCCAGTTCCGCGGTTCCTGGGCCCACCTACACCAACATGGCCCATGCTCCTTGTTGCAAAATGCAGCTTGCTGATGCCTGCTTGATGGAATCTGGGGGTGTGGCCTACAAATCTGCATTTTACTGCAAACACCCTAGGTGAGTCCTCAAAACACCATCGAGTTTTGTTTCATTAAAATTTTAAAATATGCATTCAACTTTTGAATAAGAAAGCCATTCTCCTGGTTGAAAATCAAAACCATAGAAAGGTAGTCAGTGAAAAGTCATAGGCTACCCTGACCCCTGTCCTCAGAGTTCTCAACATCCATCACTCCCCTTCCCCCGCTAGTAGGGGGGTGACCATTGTTAGAAGTTTCTTCTGCATGGAGCTACTGGACATTTTCGTGCATGTGATAGTAACAATGAATGTATGTCTTCCCGCACTCACCGCCATGTGGTAGAAATGGTGGCGCGCCTGCGTTGTTCTGCCTTTGCTTACACACCACATGTCCTGTCTTGGAGATTTTCTATATCATCACATAAGGTCCTTCCTCATTCTTTCTTGTACCTCCCAAGGTATCTATTCAGATCCCCACTGATGCACATTTAGGTTTGCAATATTTTGGCATTCTGAACCATGTTGCAATGAATAGCGTATATAATTTCAATCATGAGGAAGTGTTGCTCTTGAAAAAAATTCTAAATATGGAATTGCAGAAACAAAGAGCATATGCTTTTATAATTTTGACAGTTATTCCAAATTGCTCTCTTGGACACACATTTTGAAAGGCTGTGCATTCTGGAACAACCCTAGGATAGCTGCAAAGAAACGACACAATTGGTTGCAAGCGGGGCCTTTCCAAGCTTCCTGTACCTTTGGAGAGAGGCCCCCAGGCATTCTTACCAGGCAGTCAGCAGACCCCTTGAGTTGCACACCAACAACCACGCCAAGGTGGGGAGGGGGCTGAGTGTGGGGATCATCTTGGGAGTAGATTCTCTGCCCCCCAGATGTCTCACTACTTCCCCTGCTATGCCCCCTACCCCCTTAATGTATGATATGTACAGCCCATGCTCACTACAAATACATGGCACATAAATGTCTGTGCTTTAAAGAACTAAAAAGTGGCAATTCCTAATGGAGCCTGAAGTGAATGCCCTACCCCTACTTTCCCTAGATTGAGTGGGAAGACGGGCAGACTGAAATCTGTGAAACACCAAGGGCATGAAAAGCTGAAGTACCCAGGTCTCAGGATCACTCCACAGAGGAGTGCCTGCCTCTCACAAACTTCAAGGTGAGGACCCTGAGTAAAGACTAACCAAGAACTCAGAACAACGGGACCCAGCCCCCCTCTGCCCCTGCACCTCTGGCACAGTTGTGCTGGATTTAGCCTGCCCTGGCTTCTAATTCTGCAGCCCAGGGAGGTGGTGGGCTCCATCTGAGCATGCAGACAGGTACTCTAGGTGATGAATTCGGGGGAGGAATGAAGGTGCTACCCACACTGAGCACAGGAGGCACTGCTGTGTCCCCCTCCTGGGACCTGGGAGAGCCCAGCAGAATTGTCAAGTTGAGAAATCCTGGGGGGGGGGTGTGGAGGTGGGGGTGGTTATTTATGCATATCTGCCCTCGGGGTCTCCGGGAGAGGAAGACCTTGGTTTAGTGGTGTTGGGCTCCAATTCTGCAGAGAAAGAGACCCAGAATAACAGGAATGGAGGTGTGGACCCAGATATGCCGGACTTCCACCAGCCCAGAGGGTCCCCATTTCCATAGTTCTTTTGGAAATTTGAACTAGTCCTTCTCATTTCTGCCCAGAGGGTGACAGAAGAGAGGTTGGGGTGTAAAGGAAGCACCCATTACTTGGAGGGGGGTGCGAGTTTACGCCCTAATTGGAGGTGAGAAGGGGATCTGTCCAGAGGAGGTCACCCAGAGTCCGGCCCTGCAGTCGGGCCTGGGAGTCCAAGGCGGCTGTGTCGGAGGTGGTACGCCCACTTTCCCAGGCACGCGGGCATGTGTGAGGTGGGCGGACGCGAGTCAGTAAAAGGAGGCGGACTGGGCGCAGATTGGCATCGCCGGGATGCCGTAGACCCACTCCTGCGAGCCACCGTCGGAAACCCCGCAGCCTTGGTGGTGGGTGGTTCCCTGTGATTTCCTCCTCAGAAGTTTCGGGAAGCTTGGTCCAAGTGGAGCGGCCAGCGGTCAGTGGGGCGTGGACGTCTAGGGCTGTTTAGGTATTGAGGTGAGGACCCTGGTCCCCGAGTCCTGATACCCTGTCTGCCCCGAGAGCCCACCCAAGTTCTGTCCGCTCCAGGAGGCCCAGGCACCGTGGCCGGTTACCTCCAGTTGGAGGCACCATGGCTTGGCTGGAGGTCGTGCCGTCCGGCCCACGGCCGGAGCTGTGACCCCGCGCCAGCTCTGTGGCTATGTGGAGGGGCGCGAGAGGCCGGCGGCAAGGCGAACTTCCTCCTGCTGTTGGCGGGGGTGCCCGGCGGGCCGGGTGGGGTGCGAGGCCCCATCCCCCCCCAGTCCCACCCCCCTCCGCGACCAACGGAAGTGGGGCTTGGGTGTGAGGTTGATGGTTCCTGGTCCTATCGAAAGGGGGTCCCAGGCAGTCGGTCTTGCCGTGAGCCCTGGAGCCCTCTTTACAGCCGTGGCCAGAGGTGGTTCGCCTTGGCCTCCGTCCTCAGGAAAATGGAAAGTGAGGACGTGGTCTGAGGGGCTTCCGCTTTTGTCAGCGGACAAAGGGGCTTAGAGCTGGTAGGCGTGAGGGTACAGATGTGAGGGCGGCTGACACATAACCAAGAGTGCCTCCAGGGATCTCCCCCCACCCTGCAAGTCTAGGAGGTTCTGGCTGAAGCGTGGGGCTTGGAGGGTGCCAGAGAGAGGATGGCCTTTTGGTCTGAAGTGGACCCAATTCTGCGGGGGTGGGGAGGAGACATGGACGCTAATGGGAGTTCATGGTGATGACTCTGAGTGGTAATGAGGGCACCTCTCCCCCAAAGATGGGCTAACCAGAGCCCTACCCCTGCTTGCAGCTCTGTGTCGCAACGCCAGGCATGGCCCAGCTTCCCTTCTCGATTCAGGGAGGTGAGGACCTTGATGTTGGCTTTGTTGCCTTAGCTCAGTAGTGAGGCGTCGGAAGTCCTGACCAGGTCAAGGTCAGAACTCTGGGAAAGGACAGTGCTAATGACTGAATGGAGAACTGGGGGACCCCATGGAGTGCCACCCCTGTTCTCAGTCCTTGCAGGGCTGCAAACAGCCTTGGCAGGATATGGCCTACCCTGAACTTGAAGCTTTGAGATCGCATTGAGCAAGGACGCATGTGGAGGGTATTGTAGTCTCCACCCCGATGTGGACGGGATCCTGAGAGAGGAAATAGGGACAAGCAACCCCCAGTGAAGAGTGTTACACCACCCTGAATCACTGGGAAGCCCAGGGCAGAGCTGACAGATCCAGGTGCCCAGCTCATAGGATTTGGGTGGGTGAGGAACTTTGTTTGAGGACTGGCTGCCCCCAGTGAGCAGAGAGGAGCCCCAGCCCTGTTAGGGGTGAGAGGGAACATCTCCGCTAAGGAATGAGGGAAACAGCCAGCCAGAAGAGAGCAGGCTGTGTAAAGTCGCACCTCCATTGAGCTGTTGTCAGCCCTGAAAGCCCAGTTAGGATGAGGTGATGCCTCAGTTTTGGGCATGACGGGAGTGAGGGGCCTGTTTTTCAGAGGAACAGAGAGGGAGGGCCTCTTTCAGAAGGAAGAGGTCTGGGCAGACACCAACAGGCTGCAGCCAAAGGCAAATTCCTAGTTCGTCCTCGAAGTCCTGGGGGCAGGCTGAGCAAGTGAGCCAGAGCCCAGCTGGCCCTCAGCAGCGCGAGGACACCACAGAGGGGCCTCCCCCAGCTCCAGGGATGGCACCTCCCTGCTGAAGGGGCTCACGTTTCCTCTTCCTCCTCCTACAGGTGCCCACAGCCATGCCTCGCGGCCAGAAGAGTAAGCAGCGCGCCCGTGAGAAGCGCCGCCAGGCTAGGAGCGAACACCAAGGTGTCCCGGAGGCTCAGGCCATTGAAGCTATGGAAGAAGAGTTCCCCTCTTCTTCCTTGCCTGTTTCTGGGGACCCTGGCCCCAGTCCCACTGCTGCGGGCGCTCACCAGGAGTCACTGAAAGCCCTGTCTCCCAGTCCTGCTGCCGCATCAAGCTCCTCCTCGAGTTCCGATGAGGACGAGTGCCTGGGGGCCTCAGCTGCCTCCCCCTGCTCCCTCAAAGATCCTCTGACAAGGAAGGCGGGCATCTTGGTGCAGTATCTGCTGCGGAAGTACAAGGTGAAGGAGCCCATCACCCAGGAGGAGATGCTGAAAGTGATCAAGAAGAAGTACAAGGAGCACTTCCCTGAGATCCTGCGGAGAACCTGCGCCCGCCTGGAGCTGGTCTTTGGCATCGACCTGAAGGAGGGCGACCCCGCTGGTCACACCTATGTGCTCATCAGCAAGATGGCGCTTCCCCACAGGGAGGATGCGGATAGCGCCGACCTGGGCCTGCCCAAGAATGGGCTTCTGCTGCCCCTCCTGGGCATGATCTTCATGAGTGGCGACCGCATCACGGAGGAAGAGCTGTGGAAGTTCCTGAATGTCTTGGGGATCTATGAAGGGAGGCGGCACTTCATCTTTGGGGAGCCTAGAAAGCTCATCACCCAAGATTTGGTGCAAGAGCAGTACCTAGAATACCGCCAGGTGCCCGGCAGCAACCCCCCACGTTATGAGTTCCTGTGGGGCCCGAGAGCCTACGCTGAAACCAGCAAAATGAAAGTCCTGGAGTTTTTGGCCAAAGTCAGTAATACGGTTCCCACTTCCTTCCAGTCCCGCTATGAGGCAGCTCTGAGAGATGAGGAGGCACGAGCCCAGGCAGGAGCAGGCTCTGCTCCGGCCACCACCAGCGCCCAGGCCAATGTTGGCAACTCCACTGAGGCCCAGCCCGAGAGAAGCCCAAGGCGGAGCCCTCACCTTGAGGTTGAGAAGGGCTCTCCACCTTCTAAGTAGTGGGGCCACGGGGCTGAGAGCACGCAATACATAGCTCCCGTGCATTGCCCGTAGTTACAGGTAGCTTAGTCGCCTAGTCTTTCCACATTGTTCACGTGCTCCTTTTCAGGTTTATTCAATTCTTCATTGTGTATCACATGGCTAACATGTTTGTTGCTGTTTATCAAGTTTGCGATACTAGTTTTGCAATTTACCAAACGGAAAATTCTCCTATCTTTTAGTGTGTTCCAGTGCAAGAAAATGTGCATTGAGATAGATAGAGGTATTCTTTTAAACGTGGAAAAACGTTTAAAAGTTGAGATGGAGATGGTGTCAAAGTGGTGAATTTTTTACTTTCCTTATTCTGTCTTTCTCAAAATAAAATTAAAGGAGATACTATCTGGATTTGCTTGTCTTATTCAAGAATGTGAAAGAAATTAAATCATAAATAGAACTCTCATTCACTATATTACTCTGCAAACATCAGTTGAGCATCTGCTCTTGGGAAGGCTTTGTGGGGAGCTGTACACAAGATCCAGTCACTGCCAACACGGTGTTAGAGCCCCAGGGAAGCTGTCGTATGAGAAACCGTGCAATATGCTTCAATGCAGGATGGTAGAGGGAGGCATGAGGGGCACAGAGATTCCAGAGCTCTGTGCAGATGCCCTGTGACCGGCAGCGGGGAGATTGCTAGTCCCTCTGCCGAGAAGGGTAAGTGGACTGCGCTGAGGCTAGAGGGGCTTTGACGGGAGATGGGACCAGTCCTCAGAGGATGGGCCTCAGAGAGCAGAAGCTGCCTGGGGCAGGGTACCCAGCTAGGACCCCTTCAGTCTGGCCTAGGGAGTTGGCAGGGTGGGGACTAGGGCCTTGGGGAAGGGCTATGAGTTCTCACCCAAACTTGTCCACTGAAGACCTCTGAATACTAGTGAGGGAAAATTGCCCCAAATCAGAGGTCTTCCCAGAACTTTCAGCCTTGGGAGGCCTGAGACAGAGCAGCCAGATATGACAGCTGAGTCAGCCCAAGTATTCTGGGCAGCGGGGACCTGGAGGGAAGCTAATGGTGCCAGTGGCTTTGACACAGGTCAGTGGAGCCCAAACAGCCCTGCCCTTGGGTCCGGTGCAGCCTTGGCTGACAGACATGCCCCGCCTTTGACCTTGGGGCTCCTGGATGGTGAGGACCTTGGTCTAAAGAGCACAGGCAGGCTTGGGGAAGTAGAAGGTGAAATTGCAGGGCTGGTCAGGTGCCTGGGTGGACACCCCAAGTGTGCCCTAGGAGATCAGTCTACTGTTCACCAAGGGAACTCATCAGGCCAAGAGAGTGGGCAGAGCAGCAGCCATGTACCTGCGACTCCCAGGGAGGGGACGACCTCTGGTGAATGGGTGGACACAGTGCTGCTGAGAGAGGAGACCCGGGTCCTAAGTGGGGTTCAGGTGAGGAACCCAGGTCCTAACTAGGGACCTCTCCAAAAGGCGGGGTAGTCATCAGACCCCCATTCCTGTTGTCAATACTGGGAGCCCTAGACAAGGTACCCACATATGGAATGTCCCAAGCCCCCTGATGGGAGGCAAGAGGAGGTCCTTGTTTGAAGGCTGATGAATGCTACCCAGAAGAGGAATTCCTGAGGAAGCCACCACAGAAAAGGCCCCCCCTGAGTTGTCAGCCTGACGGGTGGGGGCCCTGAGGGGTCCCTTTTCTTCCTCTTAGGGGATCTGTAGTTGGTAAGGACCAGGTTCAGCACCGTACAGGGATCGTACAGGGATAGGGCGTAGGCCCCCCACAGCGCCCCATCACTGACTCTCCTGCTGCCTTCCTGATTGCTGGTCCTAATCATAGCCATCAGCTCCAGAGATCAGACATGTCAGCTCCACACCTGCAAGAAGGTTGCCACGCCATGGTGAGGACAGGAGCTTGTGAGCCACCCCAGGAAGAAGAGCCCCCTGCTCCTCACCTTCTGGACATACTCCCCAGAGCAGGGATGACATCAAGTCACAAAGCCCGTTCCACGTATTTATGTGGCTTTATAGTGAGCCCTGCTATGGGGGGTGAGGGAAGGGGTAAATCCCTTCCTCCAAGTTTCTATTCTCTTCTTGGCTTTTCATATTCTACCACATAAAATCTAGGATCGGCTGGCCAATTTCCGAAGATGTTGGAATTTTGATTGCTACAAAGTAAACTATAGATAAATTTGAGAAGACTTTATACTTTGATAATATTGTGTCTTCCAATCGTGAAATGTGGTATAACTCTAATGAGTTAAATCCAATCATTTGCACTAAAGTTTTACCATTTACTCCACATTGTTTGTTAGGTTTGACTTGAGGTGCATATATTCTTGAAGCTATTTGATGTGAGCATCCCATTCCCTTCCATTTTTAAAAAAGATTTATTTATTTATGCATACAAAACTGGGGCACAAGCCAGAGGTGTGGGGTGTGAGAGGATTCACCAGAGACAGAGTGGGGAGGGGAATAGGCAGAATAACGAAGTACACTGCTGAGGGGAGCAGTGGGCAGTCAGGAGAGGTGTGCTGCACCCTATGAATCACCTCCCTGGCTAGGGAACGAACTTGCACTGCAGTGGCTGCAGTAGCTTCAAGTGCTACACTTTACTGTTGAGACACCAGGGAGGGCCTCCCTTCCATTTTTAATGGATAAAAAGGAATTTGTATACAATGTAGATATAAGTAAGTAATCTTATTATAATACACTCTCATGCTAACTTTCATTTATATGCATGTGGTTTAGGCTTTTGTATAAACATAATCACATCCCTAAGAATGATAGTTTCTTCCGTTCCAGTTCCATTTCGTCTCCTTGCCCTACCGCAGCACCAACCAGGACATCACTGCTGTGATGTTCCATTCCACAGTGTCGAATGGAAGTGATGTGTGACTCCTAGCCTTGAACCTGAACCCAGACAGGGAGAATGTCTCCATAGATTATATTTGCAGGAGCTTTTTGTATCAGTTTGAAAGAGATAAAAATCGATGTCATATGGCCATTTTTACTTACAAAAAACAGAGATTTCATTTATTTTAACCTAATGACTGCCCTTATCAAGTTAAGCTAGTTCCTTCCTATTCTGTTTTCCAAAGGTTGGAGAGTACTTTTTTTATTTTACAAAAGATGCCAATTTGTTTCAAATGTTTTATATGCTTCTACTGAGTTAACATATGGTATGGTAATGTTCCCTTGTTTATTGATTTCTAAACACTAAAACAGCCTGGTGTTACTGGATTAGAGTCAGCATTTCTTCTTTAATATTTTGTATTTATGTTCTAGACTGAACATATCCCATGGACATGAACTACAAATTCATATTGAATTAATATGAATTATATCCTGTCATCTAACGTTATTATATATTCAGATATTACCTTGCCTGTTTGTTCTGTCTTTGCCATCTTTAATTCTGAGTAGGTGTATATTAGCCTGTGCTGTTCTCCATGTCTTTTAACCCCTCTTTTTTATCTCCCTAGTTTTCTTTCTGGTTAATTTCTTCAGGTAAATTTTCCAATTCATGAGTCTTTTCTCCAACTGGGTCTAATTTCCTTTGAGTCATATTATCTACCTCAAATATGCTTGCCAATTTTTCAAAATCTTGCCTGTGCACATGTTTTTAAAGTTATCTGTTATTTCTGTAAGTGTAGTAATCATTAACTATTTTATTTTCTGTGACTAATATGTGGAATCTACATTAATCTGCCCCTTCTTGATCTTACATGTTCTGTAATTCTCATTCATGGTTTGTTTTTTTTTTCATTTCCCTTGCATTTTTTTCTCATAATTATTTTTTCCTATTGCTTGTATTCCTCACAATTTTATCTACTGTTATTCTTGGACTTTTGTAACAGAGTTCCTTGTAGAGAGAATTGGCATTTGCCCCAGTCTATCCAACGTGGGCACCAACCACAGTTACTGATCTTCTCTAAAACCCCTGGATTATTGATTCAGATTTTGTTGAGCACCCAAGAAATATGAATTTGTGCCTGCCCAAGCTCTAAAGAGAAAGCTTGGGATTGCCTGTTCCAGGAGTCTTTTTCCTCTCTTCTCAGTGCAAAGAGGCTGACAATGTCGTTCATTAATGGCCCGACTCTAGCCTTTCAGCTCGCAGTGTTATGACAAAGGCTTTTGCTTAGGCTCTTCCTCTTAGGCAGGCCCTTGATTTCTTCTGAACCCATGCCACATAACAGTGTGACACTGAAATTCAAGTTCACTTCGGTGTGGACAGCATTCTCAATGCCTAAGCCTGCCCTACTTACCTCTCTGGGTTTCCATCTTTATTTAGCCTATTACCTACATATTCCTTCTTTTAAAATCAGGTATCAGATCTTTTCATAATTTTTTAATCAAGTATTTTCAATTTTTTTTCAGCAAAGGGTCCATCTTGTTTGCCTTACCTACTACTGGAAATCCAAGCTCAAAGGGGTTAATTTTGAATAATTACTTTGCAATTGGTTATTTTCTATGGAGACACCTACCAACCAATGAATATAATCAGCAACCCTTAGGCTCAAATTTACTCATTTTGCTAAAATAGAGAAACAGAAATCTTATGTATTTTAGAATTTAACAAAGATGGCATCCTATTCCACCCTGGCCCATCTCATATGACAATAGAAAGATTACAGCACTGATTTGGCCTGGGGACCCCCATGCAGCTCCTACTGCCTCTTTATTTTCTTCCCCAAGCAACCTTAAGTCGTATTCAGATAGTGCCCACGGGAGCTTTAGGCCTCCATTTGTGAGATGTCTTCTCCCCCCAACCCATGTTCAAGCGTGTCTGAATCAGAATGTCAATGGTTCTCCACCGGAGGGTGATTTTGTTCCCTGGGACAAATCTGGTAGTGGTGTCTACAACAAATTACCCAGCCCCAAATGTCTTTAGTGGCTGGGCTGAGACACGCTGGGAATGGTGAACACAGAGTGCTTTGTTCATAGAGGATGATTTCCTCTGAGTGTCATGGCAGAAAGTATGGGCACATTGCCAGCCAAATGCGATGCTATTATCTCATGAGAGGAAAGTGCAACTGCTAAGTCCCTCTAATGCAACAACATCCCCACGGCCAGCTGGTGCCTTCTCTGGGCTGAAAGAAACCTTTCACGGGGCCATTGGAACCATCCCTGTTTCATTCACCGCAGTGCATGGAAACAGTCTTTGGGGACACGGACGCAGTGTGACTTTGCTAAGTACCAATGGAACAACTTCCGAGCTCCAGTTCAATTTGTTTCCCACAAGAGTGGAAAAAGCACTAATTGTATATTGAGTGTTAAGACAAACAGGGCAATTCAAGACAATTTAAACTCCCACAAGTGGAAATCTGACCAAGAGTTTCCCAGGACAGCCATGTAGTAATTTAACTAAAACCTGATTATTAGAGCTGCTGAATCTATATACCTCACCACCAATTTCAGGAGCTTCCATTCAGGAGACCACTTTCCATCAGCAGAAATGATCACTAGCCCTCGAGAAACATTCTCTGCGAGGTGACTGTATCACATTTTCATGTTGATGTTTAATTTATGACACAAAGAACATGAAATTTCAGCTTCAGTGATTCTATACCAAAGTATATTGTACCCATGGACTTCCTGAGACCATTAATGAGAACAAGTAAAATAAAAATCTGAGTCTATCAGGGTTCAGCAGGAAAGCAGAGGATGATGTGTCACAGAGGGGGTGGGTTTATTATTGGGCTATGGCGGGTGTGGGGGGGAAGCAATTTCCTCGACATCTAGTGCTGGCCCAGAAGTCACTGCAGGTCAGCCAAGTCAGCCAGGTCCTGGCTTTGTGCCTGTGAGCTGTGCACACAGTGAATCCTAGCTGGAACACACTGCGCATGCATGTGTTCCAGAGCCTCCAAGGACCGAGCTGGTGTGAGCTGGATGATCTGCGCATCCAGGCTGTGCCCTATGCTGTCAAGATGAGCCAGCAGATGGGTGACAGCTTGCCCAGGATGCCACAGCGTGCAGTCTGAACACAAAGCTGCTGCTTAACTTGCGCCTTTTTACCTCAATCAGTTTTTTCCTTGTGGCTAGCCCCACCTTAGATCCACTTGGGGGAATTATAGGAAACACAGTCTGAAGGTGCCACAAGTTGCCTACTTTCCCTCGGAAGAGCAAATAGTCTACAAATAAGCATCCCAACCCTCCACCCCACAGGAAACAAGTGGGTGGTAGTATGAGAGGATGATGGGCACCCAGGGACTATGGATGTCAGAAAGCAGAACTCCAGAAGATGATAAAGATCCAGTGACAGAGGGAGTCTTTCTCAGGAACTCTCTATCCTAGAGGATGGGAGTCTTGCAGCAGCCTGTGGACTTCCTGTTTATACTGGCAGTTGAAATGAGGATTAGAAATAGGCAAGAGTGGTGGTGGTGGGGGGGGGGGGCTGGAAGGGACCCCCTTAAAGATGGTGCTGTCGGATGCTTCCTTATATATGTGGGACTATAAAAACTTATTTGGAAGATTAAGTAAGCTGGCAGTTGGAAGGTTAACAAATCAAAGGAATAAGACATATAATACTTTTTATAGAATCTGAGAAGGCCTTCAGTATCTATTCATGATTTTAAATTAATTATTAATAAAATGAAAATTAATTTACTTCCTTATCATGATAAAATATAACCAAAAAACCATGTGGAAATGCAAGAAGTATTTCTATTAAAACGAGGACAAGACTTTTTATTGCCATTATTAATTTTTTAAAAATATTAATCTGAACAATTAGACCAGAGAAATAAATCAAAAGGCATAAAAAGTGGGAAGGAGGAAAGAAGTTTTGGGATGTGCAGACTCTTATTTGGGCAAGAAAGTTCTCTGAAAATATATCTTTTCATTATGAAGCCAAACCTGAGCTGTGCTTGCAGGCAGTGATGGAACCATCCAGTAAAATATGAACCTCAGAATTTTGACTTATCTGGAGACAGCATCACTGTGGACATTTTACTCAGTGGAGTGGTAAACAGCTGGAATTGGGGTGCTACCACCTACAGATATTTTCCAGGATCTCATGTTTCTTGATTTCAAAATGTACTACAAAGCTATAGTAATCAAGACAGTGTGATATGGATAAACACATAAATCAATGGACAGAATCAAGAATCCAGAAATTAATAATTACATTTGTGGTCAGTTAATTTTCAGCAAAGACTCCAAGAACATTTATGGGGGAAAGAATCGTCTCCAACAAACTGCTCAGGGTCAACTGGATATCCACATATGAAAGACAGACTTTGTACACTGATTCACACCATATGTGAAAATTAACTCAAAGGGGATCCTGGACATAAACATGAGACAACACTATGAAATGCATAAGAAAACATTTTGGTCTTGAATCAGACAACAGTTTTGTAGATATGATATCAAAAGCATGGCAACAAGAACAAAAATAGATGTTAGACTGTCAAAATTAAAAACGTTCATGTTTTAAAGACAACATCCAGAAATTGAAAAGACCACTGACAGAATGAAAAAATACTTGCAATCATAGTTCTAACATGGGACTTGTATCCAGAATGATAATGACTACAGGGATTTGGTGGGGGGTAGGGGTGATGAAGATGTTCTAAAATTAGATCCTGGTAAAAAGTTGCATAACTATGTGAATATACTAAAAACCACATGCTGTGGTTTTTAAAACTGTGAACTTGATGAATGTCTGTCCATTATATCTCTCTAAAGCTGTTATTTAAAAAAATAATAATCAAGTGTGCTTTCCTCCCTGTCTTTCCATTTTCCCAGAGCTAGTTTATCCATAGACCCGAGGTCACCCCCAGAGACACCAAGGTGAAGGTACAGGTATCTTTATTTTTAAAATACCTGCCGAGGCACCCTTTCATTTACCCATGGCTGGTTATTCAAATCAGCAACCTGGATTGAGGAGCTGGCTGGGTATCTCAAAGCTATGAAATTTTGCATCAAAAACTATAGTTCTGCTATTGCTAGCTCGCCCCCTCCTTCCCAGGCACTGCCCAGAACAGGCATCAGTAGCAAGCATTGGCTCTGTGCCTGCATGCCTGATGTGGTAGGCAGATCAGTAACAGCTCCTTTCAAGTTGTCGCACAGTATCTGGGCACTGGCTCCTAAAGCAGCAGCCCGGGGAACAAACAGGCTGTGTGACATCACTGGAACCCAAGGCAGAAGATGCTTTGATTTAAAAATAATAACTTGTAATTATATTCATTGGAGATCTAGATGTTTTTGCAGTTGGTGACTTTGTAAATTATGACATCCCCTCTTGCCTGCCAGAGTAATCACTCAGAGAACTCTGGGCTTGCTGGGTCTTCAGCCTCACTCTGTGTTTATGGAATGCTTTAAATATTGGTCCAAAAATGAATCATCAGACAAAATAATATCCACACTCTGCACACCCAGAGGGCTAGGTAATAGGTCATTCCACTGCTGTAAAGATTTGTTTTGATAAATGCAAATACCCAAGGGCACCAACATTAGCTTCAGTGGATCGATGGCTAAAAACTCACATTTTGGAGAGAAAGGTTTCTCGGTGACTGGGTTTTCAATCTTGCAAGACCTGGAACAGTGACTTCTTCAAGACTCTTACTCCCCACATTCTGTAGGAAAGCAAAATAGATGACTGGATCAAGAAGATGTGGTACATATACACAATGGAATATTACTCAGCAATCAAAAAAGATAAACTCATGCCATTTGTGGCGACATGGATGTAGCTGGAAGGGATCACGCTTAGTCAAATAAGCCAGAAAGAAAGGGAAAAATACTGATGGTTCTAAATGGCTAACAAGAAGAGTTAACTTCACTGGTAATCAGGGAATGCAAAAGAAAACAGCAGTATACTTATTCTCATTTTATTGCCCCCCCCTAAAAAGTGAAAAACTGCCAAGTGTTTGTGAAGAGGTGAGGAAGCATACTCTCTGCCCTTATATGTGCCCCCCTTGACCAGGCCCTCACACTTGTCAACCCTGTAATATTAACCACATAATTTTTTTTCATTTTTGTCATATATATATATATGTATTTGTCATATATATATATATATATATATATGTCATTATATATATATTCACATCTTTCTTCATTTTATACATTTTTGCATCTCAGTTGTAATTCCCATGGACTTCCCACAACCACATGTGCCATCATCATAGTCCCGTGTGCTCTTCCTACCCCAGTTTTGAACCTGTTCCCCTTTCCTCCCCCATAGAATGTCTCTGGTTATAGTTGTTAGTTGATGTTCGTTTTTACTTTAATACAATTACTTGTTAGCCATTTAGAATTCTCTTTCTGTGACTTGCCTTTTCATATAAATTACTACACTTCCTAGTGTTCCTTCCTTTCCTCTTGTTCATTTGCATCATTTTCTTGTTTATTGTGACTAGTGATCTTGTGACACTAGTTTCTGATGTTGCAAAAATCTCCCATTCAGCCAGTCACCTATTATGTGTAATGCCTCTCAATCCAGAAACATCTTTAATATTGATGTAAACAAGTAACGTCTTTGTCACGAGTTATTCATTTTCTCAGTAACTGTAAAAATCCATTTCCTGGGAGAAAAACCACATGGTAAGTACATGATATTGGGACTTACAAAGTGAAGAAATTTGGCTCACTATTCCTTCAGGTTTTTGTAAAATATCAAATGCTTCCCTGGACAGAAATGCCACCTGAAAACACAGTGAATCCAGTAATATAGATCCAAGTCTTGACCTGACAAAGAGCAGGATTCCCTTTAAGATTGATGCTAAGCTCTCTTTTGAACAATCTTTTCTAGCACTGACCCTTGAAAGCTATGCCGGAGGAAAGGGGGGCAGGGGAGAGTAGAGAACAGGGGGGAGGAGAGCCTGTTGGAGGGTGGGGGTGTGCTGGGATGCTTTGGTGCTGAGAAAACTGGTGATCACATCTAAGGGAGAAATTCTGTATTGTGAACAAGTAAACAAGGTTATTAAAAAAAATCTGTCCTTGTATTTGTATATATGCTTAATCTGTATGTATATATGTATATTTTATATAAAATATTCAGAATTTGTGTTACACAATAACACAAATTAATAGTTGTGATTTTTTTTTTTTGGCGTAGACGCTGGGGTGTAGGCCAGAGTAGGAGGGGATGAGAGGATTCACCAGAGACAGAGTGGGGTACAGAACAGGTGGATCTACTGAGATACACTGCTGAGGGGATCAGCAGGAGACAGGAGATGTCTGCTGCACCCTGTGGGTCACCTCCCTGACTGGGAATCGAATTCAGGCCACAGTGGCTGGTGATAGCTTCATAGTGCTAACTTAACCCCTTGTGCCACCAGGGAGGCCAAACATCTTTTACACCTTTATGTGTGTTCTTATTTCAGGAGTTTTTCTGATAAATTAAAGGTAGCAGGTTTGGTTTTTGCTTTTAATTCAGTCTGTTAGTCTTTTACTGGATGAACGAAATTAATTTAAATAATTAATAATTAATGTTTATTATTTTGTATTAGGACTTATGTTTTTCTATATCAGAGTTGGGTTACTCATCAACTTTCAGAAACACATTTAGATATAAAATTTCCTAAGCTAAAATGATTCAGTTTTATTTATCTTCTTTCTCGAGGCAAAGATGCTAGTATGTTCTGATGATGCATTGAACAGCACCATCATTTTATTGCTGCTTTGAGATTCAATTTCACTTTTGTTTATAGAAATGGTTGCTTTTGTCATTAATTAAACTTACTGACATATGTTACCAATCTATTTGTTCCTTGCTACTATGCTCATCTTAACTATTCCCTTTGCTTTCATTTCTCTCCTCGCTGAAGTATTTACTTCAATATTTCTTTCAGTGACAGTCTGTAAGTCATAAATTCAGCCTTTGTAAAATCTGAAAATATTTTTATTTTCCCTTCACTTCTGAATAGGAATTTATATGCACATAAATTTCTAGCTTGAATATGTTGCTCCATTCTGTTATTGCAACTACTTTTAATCAGAAGACTACTCCCTAATTGTTTCATTATATCTGTCATATCTGTTTGGTAGCTGTTAAGAGAGATGCTATTTATCCTTGCTGTTCCTCATTTTCCATTTCCACTACATGCCATGGAAAGTGGGCCTAGAGCTATTTATCTTGCTCATTCTCAAAAGCAACTTTGTTCTAAAGACCCAAGTCTCTTTATTTACCAAAAATTTTCCTTAACTATGCCTTCTTCAATGTCTCCCTCCTTATTTCATCATGAGATTTGCATGGTGTTCGTGTGTTTCTTAAGCTTCCTCCAGGATACCTGTTCTTTGACATTGATATCAGTGTCTATGTGCTATATTCTGGATGAATTCTTTTTTAATGAATTTATTTAGTTTTCTGAGTGAAAGGAAATAGTAGGGTCCCCCATCAGGCATTGCCACCTTCATGCATCCCCCGCCAACTCACCAGTAGTCTAACTCCATAGTCCTTGTGCTTCCTTCCCTCCTTGTTCTTCCCCCACCCCTGGCACTTCCCCTTCTGGATACTTAGAATTATTCCAAACTGTTTTCCAGTTCATAAATTCGCTATTCAAATGTGTCTCAATTTCAGTGCACCTTGCCTACTGAGTCTGTAATTCCAGTTAAGTATATTTTTCATTTGAAGTTGGTTCTTTTCATATCTACCTATTCTTGTTCTCTCAAGTCTGTTTTATAATTTCTTGTTCTTTTCTTGAAGTTTTCTTTTTTTTTTTTTTAAAGATTTATTTATTTGTGCATACAGAACTGGGGTGCAGGCCAGAGGCTCAGGGGTGGTGAGAGGCTTCAGAAACAGAGTGGGGAGCAGATCAGGCAGATCAACGAAGTACACTGCTGAGGGGAGCAGTGGGCGGGTCAGGAGAGGTCTGCCACGCCATGCGGTCACCTCCGGGGCAGGCGGGAGTCGAACTCATGCGGAAGTGGCTTTAGATTCTCAGTGCTGTGCTTTAACCCGCTGCGCCACCAGGGAGGGCCGAAGTTTTCTTTTTATAACCTCTCATCTTAGGCATAGTAATGGGCAAGTCTTTTCTAAAACTGTTGTTTATTCTAATTTCATCTTGAATGAATTTGTGCGTTGATTGGTGATTTTGCCAATGGTCTATCTTAGCATATCATTTCTTAAACTTTCTTTGCAATTTCAGTTTGCAAGACTATTTCCACTCTCCTCTGGCTGCCCTCCCCTCCCCCCCACCCCCCCCGATTTTTGGTGCCCTTGGGTTGACGATCCAGAGCCAGGAGTTACATGGGGGCTTCGGGTCTCAGCCCTGAGATATCATCAGGGATGCCTCAGATCCAGGCAGGTTCAGCCCATGGCTCCTCTGATGCATTTTGTCAGACTGCTGACCAGCCCTCTCCCCTCTCAGGGCCACCCACAACTGCTGCTGCTAGCCACAGGCCCAGGCACCAATGAACAGTACCTCTTGCCTTTCAGCTAACTTTTGCCCTTTGCCACTTTTTCTCCTGCCTCTCTCAGCAAATAGAAGCGACAACATTGAGCACCTATTTCTGGAAGGAGGCAGAACTTTGTACTACTCTACAACCCCAGGTAACTGATTAGCAAAGAGTGGGATTTCAATAGAGACTATCTGGATGGGAGACTTGAGTAGTCAGTCTTTAAAGCCCAAGAGGGAATTGTACTTGAAAGTGAATCTAACAGATTATGGGTTGGGTTACTGGCCACAAATGACAGAAGAATTTGCCCAGAGCTGCTTGTCCCTGGGGGATATAGCAAGTAGCAAGGATACAATGAAGGAACCAGCTGAGACACTGTCAGAATATAGGGAACTACTGTGAGTGCTGAAATGAGGACCAGAACAAGGAGAGAGGTTTGGAAGGGGAAAGAGCAGATCGAACAAGGATGTAAGGAGAGGCAGGGGCAGGAAGAAAGGAAGGGAAGAGAACCCAAAGGCAATAGAGGCAGGGATAGTGACATGAGGCATGGCTCAGGGGGAGACAGAGCCTAAGGGAGGAGGAAGACATTGTGAGGAGCCAAAGGAAAATGAGCAGCAATGATTGCGACTACCTTGAAGGGATTCAGTTTCCTTGTTCTGAAAGGAAAACAGGGCCGATCATAGGAGTAGCTGCACCCTATGTGCGGAGAGTGTGGATGGGCTGACCCAGAGGAGAGGAAGTAGTAAACATGACTAATCTTCCTGTCAGTCCAAGCGCGCCTTCCCAGCCTGAGTCAGAAGGCTGCCCCCCACTAGCTGTTGCCTGGCACCGGCAGGGGCACTCCCGCCGCCTCTGGTCACCTCTTACAGCGGGGTGGTTTGATAGTCCCCTCAATAACCCATCCATCCACAGTCTTATATTAGTTTTCATCCTGAGGAGCTCTAATTGCCCTTCAGCTAAGAGCATGTGTGAGGCATTGATTGATGACGCTGCATGATTTTCCACTTCAGCAGCAGCTGCCGCTGTCTGGGCTGACAGCACGTCCCTCTCCACAGCAGGACCAGGGATTGCAGGGCAAGTGAGTCCTTGTCAGCAAACTCGGAGTTGGGTTAATAGAATGAACCAGCAGAGATTAACCCCTCCTAATGACTGATCTTCCTCCCTTCGGAGCAGCTTGGTCAGCAAGCAGCGTGAGGCCAAATATTTGATTTTCTCCAAGAGCTTGTCCATCTATGCAGCCGTATCTTTGCTCAGAATCTTAGAGAAGGACCCAAGCGCATTTGTGTATTTGGGAGAGGCTGATAACGTGGGAGGAGAGTGAGGCAAAATGGAGAGAGATGTGAAGCCAAGAAAGAATGTGGGATTAAGCCAGCTGTGAGCAACTAGAGCGTAATCCTAGGGGCCCAGAGAACGGGTGTAAACCCTGCCTCAGATTCATTAACTGAAGGAGCCAGGGAGTCTGGCCACTTACACTAAATCTTGACAGCTATCAGCCGCTCCTGGAAGAGCGTCCAGCCTGTCCTATACGTGAGCAGAGTGGCCTTCCACTTAAGCAGACATGCACACCACAGGCAGCTGGAATTCAGCTGGAGTAAACTAACTGTGAGGTCTGAGGGACATTTGGGGCACTTCCAGCTCTTGCTGGAGACATTGGCTTCATCTGAGAAAAGCTGCCCAGTTCCAAAGTTCTGTAGCGCGGGCCCAAATCACTAAGATAGATGATGCAGAGTGGTGGCAAGGCTGAGGAGCAGCTAGACTTTTCTATACGCTGTTGATGGGAATGTAAGTTGATAAAACCACGTTGAAACATGGACAGCATCTACTTCTGCTAGCCATCGTCTCTTACTCAGCAAGTTACTCCTGAGTGTAGCCCCCATATGAGCACATATGCATTTTATATGTGCATACTTGTCTATAGTAGTTTTATTCATAATAGCCCAAACCCGAAACACCCAACTGCCTATCGAGAGGAGAAGATGCACTGATCTTGGTGTATTCTCCTAATGGGTTTCTCCCAACCGTGAGCAAGGAATGAACTGACACCGTGCAGTGACATGAATGGTTCACTAACCATGAGAAGTGACAGAAGCCGGACCCACATGAGCACATGCAGTATCACGTCCATGCTATGAATTTCACACCCAAGCACAACTCATGACAACTGCTATCGGAATAGTAGCTCACTGGGGAGGGGCCCTGGATGGGCTTCCCAGATAGTGGGAACACTATCTTCACCTGGGTCATAAAAATTCATCAAGTTGCACACTTAGGATTGGTGCACTTTATTTAATGTTTATTTCATATTTCTGAAAAAAACAGCAAAGTGGATTTGATTACAAGAAAAACCAGCATAGATTTTTGATGTTTGAGAACTGAAACATGAGTTAGCCCCATCAAATATATTCAAACATTTTTAAAACCTCAGAAAGCTTGAGTGTTATAATTCCAAAAATGATAATTATTTGTTTGTCTCCAAAGCTGAAATGGAAAGTCCACCCAGTGGAAGCTGTCTGGTTTGTACACAGGTACCCAGAGACCTGCCTCCCGGGATCTTTTCAAGATGCTCTATTAGCTCTGATATGACCTCATTTGGAAGGATTAGAGGTTCTTAAATGCCATTAACATTCCAATATTGGATTATAGCCCCCAAATTAACTCATATTTTTCTGGTCACTTGGTTTCACCAATATAAATTTGGAGAAGATTATATTATAAACCACGCTTATGAGCTCTAACCACAGTATTGGGATGCCAAATCTGCGAGAAAATGGTGACCTACTCAAGCATCCCGGCCAGAAACTGTGTTTTGCAATAGCATGATTTGATGATCACCAGGGTTTATGTGTGTGTGCATGCGCATGGCACATGTGTATGTACATACATGTGTGAGTTTCCAACGTCTGGCTTGGAGCAGTTTGTGTTCCTTCTCTAGTCAATGTTTCACGGTTTAAAAAAGTGGTTCCTGTTGTCATAGGTCCAAGTAAGAACCAAAGCAATCTTGACAACTTTACTCAGTGTCTTAGATATCACTGCCTGTACTTCCCCTATGTCACCTGAGTACTAATGCAAAAGAAACACATTGAGTAGGTTGGAGAACAACCCAAGGAAGAGGTAGGAACATCATCTTACTGCAGTAGCAAGAAGTCCCTTGGAAGGAACTTAAGTGCTGACAAGGGGGTTATGGTTTACAAATTACAATAATGCTCCAATTTAGACTCTCAACTGTAGTATCAACTTGAGACTATGAACAAGTTTCATTTTTCCATAGAGGAAAAGCTAAAAGCAAGATAAATTCCACATGCTAATGAAATTTCAAAACAGCTTTTTAAAAATATAAATTTTCCTCCTCTTGCCACTGAGGTACCTAATCTGAATGGTATTAGAGTGAGACTTCAAGTTTATCTTGGAATGCCTTCCTCTGGAGTAAGATGACACAAAGCAAAGCCGTTGTCCATGAATAATTGATATGCTTAGGTATTCGTGGAAAATAATGTCAGGTCTAGTGATAAATGGTTCATTAGCTAGGACACGTCTTCCTCTGCTTGAGAACCATGTTTTCCTTTCCTTCTAACAGATGACTTGTAGCACTTTTTATCCTTAGGACACCTAACTGAACAATACAGCATTGGTATGATGGGCTACGGTACAAACATCAAAAGGTGAATTAGGGCCCTCCCTGGTGGCGCAGCGGGCTAAAAGCACTGCACTAAGAAGCTTAAGCCACTTCCGCATGAGTTTGATCCCTGCCTGCCCCAGAGGAAATCCACATGGCGTGGCAGACCTCTCCTAACCTGCCCACTGCTCCCCTCAGCAGTGTACTTTGTAGATCTGTCTGTTCTGCTCCCCACTCTGTCTCTGGTGAATCCTCTCACCTTCAGCATCTCTGGCCTGTACCCCAGTTCTGTATGAATAAATAAATAAATCTTTAAAAAAAAAA
>NW_004567128.1:5418137-5420432 GCF_000260355.1 Condylura cristata
GGTGAATCCTCTCACCGTCCCCATCTCTGGCCTGTACCCCAGTTCTGTATGAATAAATAAATAAATCTTTAAAAAAAAATCTGTTTCTTCTGCACACTGTTAAGCTAATAACAATGTTACATATTAACCACCTGGGCCACCCAAAGGGAACATTTTGTCTAGTGTGGATGTGATAGTAAAGTATGAGGTGGATTTATACTTTGGTCCAGAGTCTCAAAAGTACACAAATGATTGATACTCATTTTTATTTTTTTGTACTTTAATGTAATTTTGTATTCCAAATCCCCATTCCAGCAGGCTAAGACTTTTTGCTAAACTCTTTGCTTCCTCCTACCCCACTGTAGATTGCATGAGTGTCCTTATGGGACAAAATATTGAGTGGAGGCGGAGGTGAGGAGGATTTAGAATGAAGTCGCAAAGGTTCCTGCTGACTCAACAATCTCCACAGCTGACTGAAGTTTCCTGACTTTCATCTGAAAGGTTCATCACTGAGCCAGTCAGCTTGGGTCTTGCCCACAGAACAGCCAGGAAGCGGTGTGCACATTCAAGCTGTTCCAAGATGTCTGGGTTCTCTCCTCCCATTCCCCAACTGCAGGGGGATTAATTTGCACTCCAGAAGGGAGAGCCTCTCTGGTATCTGAATATCTCGGATTTCCCTCAGGGTATCATGGAGACCCTAAAAACGTAGGTTGTTGGAGAATTAAAATCAGAAATCTGTATGGATTACTTCTGTTTTCCAACCCATATCTATCCATCAAAGAAAAATAAACAAGATATATAACTGCCCACTAGACTGAGTGGGCTGGAGGAAATGGGAATTAAAGAAGAAAATGTTTCCATGTCTAAAAGGAAAATCCCTTCTCTTCTTTACCATATCTGGGCTCTGCAATAGGTGCTAGCCCCAGATTGCAAAGGCACTCAGTGATCCCTTTAATTGCCTGATAAAGGCAAATCGTACATGAATTTCTTCAAACCTTGAATGAAAACCTGCCCCCTGGCCCCCACCCTGACTTGCTCATAATGAATAGAATAAGGCCACCATGACACCTGTCACTTCCAGGATTAGGGCCTTGGAGGCGGTACCTTGTGTGTTTGTGTGTCCCTCCCTCCCTCTGTTTCTCTCACTGGCTCTTCCTGCACTAACCTGCTTGAAGCCAGCTGCCATGCTGTAAACTGCCTACCAAGAGGCCCACATGGCAAGAGATTCAAAATTGATTCTGGTTAACAGTCAAGGAGGGACTGAGTCCCCTTTGTCACAGTCCACGAAAGACTGAGTGTCGCCAGCAAGCACAGGTGTGGTTAGATGCCACCCCTTCCAACAGCAGTCTCCACCCGCTGGTGTCAACCCTGAGAGAGTTTGAACCAGAATACCCAACTAAGCCAAGCTGGTGCTCCTGACTCATAGAAGCCAGGAGGAAACAAATATTTGTTTTATTAAGCTGTTTAGTTTCAGGGCACCTCAGTAGGCCACCATAGACAGTTAACACATGCCCAGCGGCTAGAGCAGAGCTTTCTGCTCTGCGGCAGATGCCTGCAGAGTCAACAGGGCCGTGCCTGCCTCCACCCAGCGACAGCCAGGCCTGCGATTAAGCTGTGATCCCAGCACCAAATGCTTTTTCACTGCTGACTTTGGCAAGGAAACAATATTCCAATGACTTTGGAGCAAGTAAAGCTCAGGTGTAAGATCAGAACAAACAGAAATGAAATGGAGCTGCTCTCTCTAAACAGACTGCAGTTTTCTGTGATCTGGAAGCACAGACTCAAATTATCTACAGCTGCCCTTTAAACATTTCATCAGTAAATGCACAGCAACAATCTTGTTCCTGGTGATGTTCACGGTGAAAACAAACACTCTTGATTGATTTTTCCCCTCCGATAGAATGAATTATCCATGTTCTCTGTCAGTGTGGGGAAACGTGTGGAGGGGGGCGGGGTGGGAAGGTGGAGAAAGTATAGCTCTTTCTCACTTGTGCAGAATAGAGTCATGGCAAACTGCGATTTGGATTCCACCTACAAAGACCTGGAGGGCTACAGCACCCAGGTATATATTAAGGAAGTAAAATCTGCTTAGGGACAATAGAGGTAGCATTCTTTTAAAAATGAGTTTTAGGGCCCTCTCCAGTGGCACAGTGGGTTAAAGCGCAGTACTGTAAGCTTGTGGCAGCTGCTTTAGTGAGCGTTCAATCCCCAGGCCCAGAGCTGACCCACATGGTGCAGCAGACCTCTCCTGTCTTGCCCACTGCTCCCCTCAACAGTGTACTTCATCCATCTGCCTGTTCTGCTCCCCACTCTGTC
>NW_004567128.1:5422152-5429371 GCF_000260355.1 Condylura cristata
GTTCGATCCCCGCCTGCCCAGGAGGTGACCACATGGCGCGGCAGACCTCTCCTGACCCGCCCGCTGCACCCCTCAGTAGTGTACTTCCTCGATCTGCTTGTTCTGCTCCCCGCTCTGTCTCTGGTGAATCCTCTCACCCTCCGCATCTCTGGCCTATACACCAGTTCTATATAAATAAATAAATACATCTTTAAAAAAAAAAAGAGAGAATAACAACAACAAAAACCTTACCTAAGTGACACATAACAATGGGCAGATAAAAAATGCAATTTGTATATAAAATATAAAATAAAGATTTCTTTAAAAGCTGTTCTCAATGACATTTTCTCATTATAGAAACTATGATGTCAAAATTAGTAAACGCATTTTTGTCTGTATTTGTAATGATGATTTTTTCCTTCTAATGGCAATTTTACTTATTGCTGTGTTGGTTTTCAAAATGTTATTTTTCTGGAGGGAAAAGACAGTGTCTGAGTGGTAATACAACTAAGAAAGGCAATTATGGTGAAAAGTCTTACCTGAATTAGTCAATCTTGCTGAATGACTGCATGTCATCTTGCCCATTTGTGATGACAAGGTGCTCCGTCGGCACCTCCAGAACATAGTGAAAGAACAACCCAGCTCCTTCAGTCCAAGGATGGCCATTCCTGGTGACAGCCGCCATCTATACTGCACTGCCAGAGAAGCTAAATTTGACCATGACTTGCACACTTGATCTGAGTTCCTGCTGCTTCATAACAGCCAAACTAATTAAAAGGTTAACTCCATAACTATATTTGGCCTCCTGTAGAGTCTTCACCAGTTTGATTAAAAATCATCATAGGTAATTATCTCATCCTGCAAATCAAAATAATTCAAGTTCATACCTCTGATAATTTTTCAGCAGAAATTTAGGCATTGGTTAAAAAGTGATCAATTTTGAGTTGTAAATGTCAAAACAACTTGAAAATCAATGCATAGTTTCCTTGTCTGGCAGGTATAGCGGTTACCTAAGAATTCAGCCCAGACAAATTTTGTAACCATTATTGTTTCTCCTTTCTTCTTCATCAAGTCTTTTCTCTTCACTGAGTGCATTCTATTTATGGACATAATGCAAGGTACTTAACAGAGGACCTGGACTTGTCCAGGCCTTGACACTGAGGCTATGTCACTGATGGTAAGAAGTGCCATTATTTATATAACATAAAGAAAACAAGTTTCAAATTATATTATGACTATGCTTCCTAATTCCTAGAAATTTCATTGTACAATTTTTGAACAAAGTTTTTAGACTTTGATTTTACACATGGTTCACTGTTATACATGCATGAATGGAATAAACTGATTTCATTCTTAGGGAATTTTCAACTCCCAAATTCATTGTCCAGCACTTTCAGGTCAATTTTCAACTGGGAATTTCCAGGTCTCATCTCTGGGCCCTGAGAACCGGCCAATACAGATTGTCTGAAGGTGGTGCTCCAGTGTTGTCCCTGAGATTTTCTCCCAGCTGCTAATACCTACCCCATAATCGCTGATATCAGAACAGTCTCGTCCTGTGAGGTAGAAGCGAAGGTTTTGCGTTAACGTGAATAACAAATTGTGACACGTTTTAACCTTCCTGTGAGATTTTCCTTTCCAAGATCCCCTGTAGTACTCAGTCACTGCATTGAAAAAAAATGTGAAATTGTCATCATGCCTTCACGACAGATCTGTGTTTGAGTCATAGCAAATTCACACCCCGATGTGCTCTCTGTCAATCTGCTTTCACAACATCTTAATGTTTCAATTCCACATCATGGGAGGTATTTCACACGACCGTTAAACTGAACATGAGTAGCAACAACCCTGTGTAGAAGTCAATTGAGAGACAATAACATAAAAATAATGATGCCAGCTCCCACAGTGACTACACCACCAACCACTGCTGAGAAACCACCTACCATTGGGAGTGTCTTGATTTCAGAAACGCTAAGATGAGGAAGGAGACTCCTCTGAGAACTGAAATAGGAAGCCTGCGAGGAACATCACGAAAGTGTTGAGGTTGTGTCACTTGTGCCTCAGCTCCAGTGCTGCCCTTTCCTCTAGCTAGAGACATTAACAGCCACAAAATGAGGTGGAGGAACCCCCACTTCGCATAATTTGCTAAAACTAAGCAGGAGCTGGTGTACCTAAGGATGACTGTGAATGTAAAGCAGCAAGATTTTAAATGCCAAGTCGGTCCCTAGTGTGGTCTAGGGAACTTGATTTGAAGAGAGACATCTCATTTCAGAACTCTCTTCTCCTGTTTCCCTTCTTTTATTACAAGAGCACATCAGGGAGCCCTCCTCTCAAGGAAAGCCCTGGAAGTATTAGCTAATAACATCTGAAATGACTCGAAATGGTTCTTTAGGATTATGTGCATTTTAATGGGGAATTCGGAAAAGCAGAATGAAGCCTTCAGCATCCAGAAGAATTAATCATCCCAAAAGGAAACATGCAGAGGTGCTTTTGTTGGGAGAGATTTCAAAGCACACCTCCTCCTCCCACCAACTCAGGAGCTTGGCTCAGTGCCTGACAAACACTAGAGGACAGGCCACAGATGCCCTCCAACACTGGCCTCGCCAAGGTCAGTTCCTTGGGCCAGAAGTCTGCAGAAATACTGCTTACTTTGAGGTGAAAATGAACAAGCAGGGCTTTCTGAACAAGCAGGGCTTTCTGAAATGTTTACTAGACAGCCAAGAAGATCATGGCTATGCCAGATGGGCAATGTCCCCGGCACTAGTTTCCTGTCTTTAAAATAAGCTGGTTACACAGAGAGATATCTAATACCCCTTCCTGCTCTCCCATTCGTAAAATAATTTTTATTGAAGTGACACTAGGTGACAAAATGTCTGTATGGGCTTCCAGCATCATGGTTCAGCATCTGTCTACACTACAGCATGAGTCCCCCCGAAAGTCGAGTTTCCACCCACACCAAACAGTTCACCCCCTTTACTGTTTTACCCACCTTCCACCCCCCTTTTCCTCTGGCAACCCCCACTCTGTTGTCGGCATCTCCAGTTTGTTTTGCTTGTTTGTTGATTTTGTTTATCTTTCATTTATGAGTGAAAACATACAATAGTTATCTTTGTCTGGCTTATTTCATTTAGCACAGTCCTTTCAAGGTCCATCCATGTTGTCACAAAGGACAAAACTGATTTTTTGTAATAGCTGAGCAGTATCCCGTGTGTGGAGAGAGCCACTAATGTCTGTTCATACACAGGTGGACACGGGTTGGTTTCATATCTCCTCTCTGTGACTAGTGCTGCTGTGGATATGGAGCACACTTGTCTTTTCAGATTACTGTTTCGTGTTGGGGAGATACTGAGCAGTGAGGCTGCAGGGCCCTATGGTAGTTCCATTCTTGGTTTCTTGAGAAATCGCCATACTATTTTCCACAGTGACCACACATTTACATTCACATGCACCATACAAAGCACATTTTTCCATACTTGTTTCTTCTGCTCACCCATTTTCTCACTCAGTGACATGACACAGGGGAAAAAGAACTGGAAGACAGAATTATGGGGTCCTGGTCCCGAGTCTGCAGCCACCTAGTTACAAAACATAGTGCAAGTCACTTTACTCATTTAACGTCAACTGCAAAGGCAGAAAGTTAGAGAAAATTATGTCTACATTTCAATCTAGGGGCTCCCCATGGTGGTGCAGGGGTTAAAGCGCAACACTATGAAGCTGTCCACAGCCACTGTGGCCTGAGTTAGATCCCTGGACAGGGAGCTGACCCACATGGCGTGGCAGACCTCTCCTGTCTCACCTGCTGCTCCCCTCAGCAGTGGATTTCAGAACATCTGCCTATTCTGTTCCCCACTCTATCTCTGGTGAACCCTCTCACCCCCCTGCATCTCTAGCCTATACCCCAGGTCTGTATACATAAATAAATTAAATCTTTAAAAAATAATAATAATAAATAGAAAGTGATATAAAACATTGTCGCAAAATACGTCTTCTAAAATAATTTCAGTTGACAAAGACTTCATGACTGCCCACAGGTTCTCTCTTGTGGCAATTTGTTGAGACTTTGGGAGTTATTTGTTATACATAAAAAGATGATATATTCTGTTTTCTTCCACCTCCCTTTTGCCAGTATGTAGATTATAAGAGGAGTTCGATATGCATTTTAAAACAGGTTGCATATCAAGTAACCTGTATTGCAACAGGTTGCAATACAAGTAATAGCAAAGACATAATTAATGCAAGAAAGCTAGAGTTCTTTACCAGCAGTTGATTATCTGTGAGGGTAGGTATGTGCTATGACCACAAGAAGAGGGAAAAGTGGGAACATAAAATTAACTTAAGAGCGCTGCAGCCCTCCTAAAACAGGCCATGTTTCCTTGCCTGTTTTCTCATTCTCCCCATTAATTCACATTTTGAATAACGATCAGGTTGGATACAAACCAATCTTGTTCTGATTAGTTTCACCTGTTTCCCCAAAGCTATTTCTAAAAGGAACCAATTTAGATGATGAAGCCGGACCTGTGGCCTACCTGCGTCGGAGATAGGCCCGGCTCTTAGTGAGCAACAGGGATTCAGAAAGCTGAAAAAGCAATTCCTGGGTTTTGGTTTTCCATTAGAAGGTTTTTCTTTTAAAGACCAGAGCTGAAACCCAGTACAATTCCTCACGTTGTTCTGTCACGCAGTGGACATAAAATGGTGACTCAATTTGTGGGGCCACCAGACTGCACCTGGGCTAAACTTTCAGCACAACCAGAAAATGGCCCCAAAGTTTGAACAGCAACCTGTTTTAAAATGCATATCGAACTCCTCTTATAATCTACATACTGGCAAAAGGGAGGTGGAAGAAAACAGAATATATCATCTTTTTATATATAACAAATGGCTCCCCAATTCTCAACAGCTTACCACAATGATCATTTGGAAGCTACTTATTCAATTCTCCTGGGTCTATAAGCTGCTTTCATTTTGAAGATCTCAGCTGAGGTAGGCTACAGCCCACTGAGGACTTGTGTCTGCTCCACATGCTAAGACTCAACCTGCAGAAACCATGCTTCTCCCATCAGGCCTTTCCACAGCGGGTAGCAGTTCAAAAGAGCTGGAAGAAACTGGCAGTGCCGAACAGCTAGCAAACGAGCGCTCCTCAACTCCAGATTCACTTTCAGTACCTGCAGCAGCAGACAGGACTCTTCCAGGGTCCAGCCTTTCCAGGGGATACTTCCTCTCCAGTAATCTCTGTCAGCAGAGGTTACTTGAAACTAGCAGAAAACCTGATTCAAAAAGTCAACAAAATGAATTTATTGGCTCACCTCACTGTACAGTCTAAAGTCAGGTGAATGGTACAGGGTATTGGTTCGGGCTGAGCGTCCCTCTCTGTTGTCCTCTTCACCCTAAGGCTGGCCATGATCGTGGCCTCAGCAATGTGACTAACAGCTTCTATATGACTTTGCACCCAAGTTATAGTTACACGTTCAAGCTTCATTATCAACATAAAGAATCATTAGTGAGAGGGAGTGTTGTTTACAAATAGCTGCATTTACTCCCTAAACCCAAGAAATGGTAAAACAAACTTCTCTGGGATTTGTTTGAAGTGGACCATTTACATTGGCTGATAGTAATAAATTCATTTTCTGATACCATCTAGTTTGGGGTACAACTTTGGCTCAAATCTGTACTAAGAACACATTCTTTCTGGGACTTTGTTTATGAAGTCTGTGAATGTAATGTCCAATGCAGGTCAAATCCAGGTGACTAGACAGAGACTACAAGTTGTTTGCTTAAGTGATTTCATAACAGTCAGGCTGGGTTGTGACATTTTACCCCGGGTGGGCTGGTCTCTAGAACCTCTGATACTGCTGAGTGCAGGAAGCACAGGCCAAGGAACCATCAAGAAGAAAGAGAAGTAAGTGTTGGCCTGGTGCTACTTGGAGGCGAGAACCGGCCCCAAAGGCAGTAGAGGGCCCCCCTCCCAAGGACAGACTGACACTGCCCAAGAGTGGGTCCAGGGGGTGCCAAGGCCACTGGCACAGGAACCCCAGCTGGTGTTCCCATGCCCCAGTCTCCTGCAGGACTCCCTGGGTCACCTGTGGGGTCGTGGCCATCCAACAGGTGATGTCCCCACAAGGAAGAGTTTTCCAGCACTACAGGGCTCCAACCCAGTATCTATCCAGCCTTTTGGGCCCTCCCCCACCTACAGGCTAAGGGAAACCCCTCCAGACATGATAGGCCCACCTCCTGGTATGGGGCCTCCCCTCATGGGCCCCTCAATGGGTATAGCCCCTGATGAGAAACTCCCATGAGCATGCCCCCCTGGGGATGTGACCCCTCCCACAGGGCTGAGAGAACTTCTTTGACCCTTGGCCACAGATTTATGGAAGTAGAGCCACAGAAGCATGAATCCCACTCCCCAGGGCCATGTATGACATTGTTTCTGGAGTTTCAACTGGTCCTTTGGTTCCCCTTAAAGGGCCCCCACCTGAGGGCCCACCAAAGCCACTTGGTCCTCCTTAGCTTCCTCCCTCCCCATTTCCCATAAGGTGATATATAGTCCTTTTACTTCCTTTGGCCCATAAAACTAGTTTATAATAAACCCTTAAGAAAATATATTAAAGCAAAAAAAAAAAAGGTTATTTTTGATCTCCGCTGAGATTTCCTATCTTTTAATTAATTGATTATAATTTGCTTACCTTGCTAGCTAAGCATGCTAGTCCTCCCAGCATCTTGTTCCTCCCAGGATTGGAATCGATTTGACTGATGGCTTTTGAAGAGAGGGTCACATTTTCCTGGTACTTGGTATGATTAGTGATTTTAGATTGTAATGAAAATTACACTGTAGAGACTCTGGATGCTCTTACAATCCTCAAAAGAAGGTAAATGACTTTTAGAGCAGGCATTCAACTGAAATTTATGTTTTGCCTGTGGTCAGTAGTAAATTGTACCACAGTTCTGTTTTTTAACCGCAGCTATAAGCTTTTTTGAGTCTTCACCAGGAGAACTTGAAGCTTACCTGCGCTGGTTTCCGTCCTTATGAATCTCCATGTACTTCTCAAAAGCTGTGGCCACCCTGAGTTCTGTCCTCTGGTCATCCAGGTGAGAAAGATAGCAGGCAAAGAAGGCACTATGCAATCACAGCCTGCAGTCCTGACAGAGCAGTATGTTCTTGTGAAGAATCCAAACTTACATTATTTCTTGTTGGTGCCGAGTTAGCACATTACCCCCGGGGCTCCGGGGGGTGTGCCCCCTGTTGTGC
>NW_004567128.1:5430376-5456473 GCF_000260355.1 Condylura cristata
TTAACAAGCATAACATAGCCAATGGTTGTTTTCTGACTAGTTTACAAATCCTGGCCTGTGTTTTGTTTTTTTGGAATTTATTTACCAAGATTTATTTTTAATTGGTGAAATCCAAACTATTTTAACAATAAATCGAGCATGCTTTTTTAGTAATACAGGTTTCCAGGTTTTTTGTTTCCTGTTATATGTCAGTACTTGCCAACCTTTAAAGGGTATATAAGTCACTTAAACATCTTGATAAGATGCAAATTTCAGTTCTGCAGGCCTGGGGGTGGGGCTTCGGATTCTGTATTGTTAGCAACTCTTGGGTGATAAGGATAACTCTCCAACCACACTTGGAGGGAGCTGAGCATATGGGGATCAGGTTGTTTGCATTCAGATTTCTTTCTTTTTTTTTTAAGACTTATTTATTTATTCATACAGAACTGGGGTACAGGCCAGAGATGCGGAGGGTGAGAGCATTCACCAGAGACAGAGCAGGGAGCAGAAACAGGCAGATCCATGAAGTACACTGCTGAGGGGAGCAGCGGGCGGGCCAGGGGAGGTCTGCAGCGCCATGTGGTCACCTCCGGGGCAGGCGGGAATCCAACTCATGCAGAAGTGGCTTTAGCTTCTTAGTGCTGTGCTTTAACCCGCTGCGCCACCAGGGAGGGCCCAGATTTCTTTCTTATTTCAAATGATTCAATCAATAACTGTTCATCAATTCAAGGTCATTCACTAAAACTCTGTGCATTCTACCCAGTGCCTTTACAAGGTGGTTCATCTACTTCCTTTTCCTAGCATTTTCTGCCCTTTCTGTCAGGATCTCAATGGGGATTCTACTACCACCCGAGGAAGCTGGGCCTTTTCTCTCTTATCCCTGCTAAGAGAATTTTTTATAGAGTTTTTTTAAAATTATAATAGTTTATTTTTACATCATTTTGTGCCTTTTTCCATCTCAGTTGTAATCCCCGTGGATTTCCCATCACCAATTCACCTGTATGCCATCACCATAGTCCCGTGCACTCCCACCCATTTTTGATCCTATTCCCCACTCCACCCCCATAAAATGACTCTGGTATATATCATTATTATTATTAATATTACTATTACTACTACTACTACTATTATTATTCCCCCCACCCCGGTCCTTTATGCTCCTGCTACGAGTGAAACCATCTGGCATTTTTCTTTTTCTTTCTGGCTTATTTCACTAAGCATGACCCATTCCAGCTCCATCCATGTTGCTTCAAAAGGCATGAGCTTATCTTTTTTGATTGCTGAGTAATGTTCCATTATGTATATGGGCCACGTCTTTTTAACCCAGTCATCTACTTTTGGGCATTTGGGTTGATTCCATGTCTTTCCTATTGTAAATAGAGCAGCAATAAACATGGGGGTGCAGGTATCTTTTTGAACCAGTGTTTTTGTGTCTTTTGGGTAGATACCCAGGAGGGAGATTGCTGGGTCCTATGGAAGCTCTATTTTTAGCAGTTTGCCTGCTAAGAGAATTTAAGTTTGAAGGTAAATAGAGATGTAAATACTTGAAGACAAACTTTAGATCATCTAGCAGTCCTCCTCGATGCATAACCTTCAAATCAGTTGCATCAGAATCTACCTGTTAAAAGGCAGATAAATTTACTCCACTCAGATGTCCTAAAATGAGACTTCCTGGGGGAGGGATTTGGGGATACCTTTGAAGCAAGCTTCCCACCATCAAACACACTCAAGTCTGAGTATCATTGACGTTTTCCCCAAATCTCCTGGTGTTTGCCCACCTGGAAGCTCTCCGAAAGCCCTCCTTTTGGGATTTTTAGTGGCTTCAACCAGCCCCTGACTTGGGTGCATCCAAAGGACACCTCCTTAACATAACAAGAGAAACTTTATCACTCTCAACATTTTGGGAATTGTAACACTTTGGGCAGGTTGTGCATCTGAAGCTGAACATATAAACCAAGTATGTCTGAGCAATCTGTTTTAGGTCATCTGAATAACCAGAGATCTGTTTTTCCCACAAATCACACCATGCACTGGGTTTCCCGGCAGTTCTGTTGTATTTTACTTCTGGTTCCATTGTCCTACTACAAACTATTTCACTAAAGGATTCTCTCAGGCCTTCATGTAATCCTTGCCCCTACCCTATTCTTAGCAACAATCCCAAGAGAACACAGAGCTAACTAGCAGTGCTCAGAATTTCTCCAGCCCATCCTCTTGCCATGGTTGGCCAATAAGATCCCAAGTTGTATAAGCAATGCCATCAGAAGCCACAGCCAGAAGTCTTTCTCCAAAGCCTCAGTAATTTGAATTACCTGGGATCATCCCTTGTCATGAGACTGAGACGCTCCTTTTTGTTGAAGACACACACTACCTTCAGCTAATTCCGGAGCCTTCAGGTGAGAATAATAATAATTATTCTAAAGATGTATACAAAATGTCTTTAGGTATGATGACGACACCTATTTCCCACAAAACTAATAAATGTAACATTTGATGTATGAAGTGGATGAACACAATGAAAGTCTCAGCATAATTCAAGAGTAAAACAGCTTGAGATATACAATTCTGAAACATAATATGTATAATAGGCCAAAAATATTCTCAGTATATACCAAGAATGTACCAAGGATGTCATGTTAATGAGATTCAATAAATCTGGAGTAGATTCTTGATATTTGTACTTGTGTAAGATTCCACTGATAAATCTGCTGTGTATTCATTCCCAAATGAAATCCACTGACCTGTAAGATACTAGACTCGAATTAAAGAAGCAAAGCTGTGACCCAGTAACAATGAAATTATGGCTGACATCACTGTACTGATTTAGCCTAATAGCAAGCAAAGAAGTAGGAATAGACCGTGGGTAATAAGGGTATTCATGAATCTCAAAGAAGTTCCCATGAAGTGTACAACTTTTACACTTGTGACATTGACATATTCAAACTTAACCTAGAGAAAGATGAGTGACTCTTCTTATTTGACTGCTGATCCCATGTGACTCGTCAATAGTAGCTGATAAAATGAGCCCTCTACCTCCAGCATCTCTCTTTTTGGAAAACGGAAGAATAAATCTTTGTGATTTTCCAAAAGCCCTGTAAGAACTCAGAAGGATGGTTTTTCAGGTATGAAATGTAATAGGAAAAATTTAGCTCTTTCTGTATTTAGGGTCTGATTTAGAGAAGGCAAATCTGAAGGAAGTGGCCACAGGACACTTGAATTCTTGATTGGGATAGAATGATAGGTGACTAAGAAGTGACATTTAGTTATTAAAGAAGGTAATATGTTGTAAAGAGTTGTAGTTCTTCTATAAATGAGGGATAAGGAACCTTAGATCTTTCCCCCCCTTAATAGGGAAGAATATAATAAAGTCACATAAAGTACAGGAAATTATTCCAATTAGACTATCTAGAAAGTGAAAACTAATGCTTCATAGTGAGGGAAATGTAGCCAGGAAGAGTCCCAGGAAGTAAGGCCATCAAATCAGTACTCTTAACTAAGGTTTTAACATACTGTATAACTTGTTATCAAATGCAGGTGTTATAAACCAGAGAACACGAAATTTACTTTCCAACTGGCCCTTCACTTGCTCCTTAAGATTCTGGAACAAACACTTTGACAGATCATAGGATCTCTGCAAAGTCAGCAATAATTCATTATAATGTGTAAGGCAGGGAATGCTGTCCATTCCTCTCAGGAACTGCGCGACAGTGGACATGGACTTGGGCTGAGGCCAAGTGAGTCATTCTAAAATAGAAAGCGGCATTTTTGCCCTGGAGGGGCCGGTCAGGCCCATGACCATGCTAGGGTAGCATCCACGGGTCTCTAAGGAGACCCTCCCTATACATGCTTCAGAAGAAATAAAGTTTTCAATCCCGCTAGGCTAATAACCTGCTAGGCTAATGATATGGAATCCATCCTGAAGAAGTCACAGACACAAGGAGATCACATTTTTGAGAGCTGGAACAACCTATTGAGAAAGGCAAGGAAAGGACTCCAGCCTTAAAATTATGCTGGCTTAAAACTGCTTAACTGGGGCCCTCTCCAGTGGCACAAGGGGTTAAAGCACTGCACTATGAAGCTACCCACAGCCAATGCAGCAGGAGTTTGATCCCCAGCCAGGAGCTGACCCACATGGCGCAGCAGATCTCTGCTGACTCATCCGCTGCTCCCTCGGCAGTGTATTCCAGTACATCTGTCTGCTCTGCTCCCCACTCTCTCTCTGGTGAAACCCCCAGTTCTGTACCCTAGTTCTGTACCTGCTTCCCCAGGAGCATTACAGAGAAAGCAAGGTAGAGGGGGGTGGAAGGAAGCCAGACAGGGTGACCAGGAGGGTCAGGTGACATTCGAGCCCAGGCTGGCTTGGTTAGTCCTCTTCCAGGCTACCCATTATGGAAAGTATCACTTCAAACTTACCTGCCTAGGTTGTCACTAGTGATTTTCATATTAGTAAAATGGCGATTAACATGACTTTCCCTAAGATAAATATTCATTGAAGATGTTATAAATACAGAAAAAAAATCTCTCCCTTTAAAAATAAACTATTGTCTTATATAAGTGCTTAAATACCAGCTTGTTTTTCTAGCCAGTTGACTCAACACAATCCAAAAAAGATTGGGACAGAGGAAAAAGAAGAATTAATATGCTTCTGCCTCAGGTAAATTTCAGCAACAATTTACTCGTTGATTATGGTAATAATGCCTTGTTATGAAAACGCCCTAATAAAGCCTATTATGTAAGGTACTTAAGTAACTAAGCAGATTCTTTTCTCACAATGCCTTAAATCTTCAGGTAAAGACATAAAATAGTACAAAATGTGAAATTCTTGATGAGGAATATAATCAGCAGGAATTTTTATCCATTCTCAATTAGCTGCCTGGTCATCCACCCCATGTGTTTCCAGAGATTCTCTCATCTTTGTTCTTCATCTCTCTTGCTGGCCATTCTTACTTCCTCATTTCCCATTCAGGTCTCAACCCACAGTAATTTGGCTTCAACCCCTACCAAACTGCATTACATGAAGTGGCCAAATGTCCTCATTGTCAGCTCCATTGGCCACTTTTCATCCTTTATTTACCTAGCACACTTAGCGTCTTCTATTTTTCAATGGTTTAGAAGGCAAAGCCATCAGCTAAGAGTGAGCCAAAAGATAGTGGTTTCTAAAAGAAGCAGGCTTCTCAATTGACTCTCCAAAAATGCATCATATCCAGTAGCCCTTCTACTAAGTTAGAGATGCAGGTCACACACCAGACACTACATTGACTAAAATGATACATCAATTTAATGTTAGATACTTCCAATGATTTCAGTATCAAAACTACCAATTAGCTACCTACTTGTGATGATTAACAAGGATTTAATAATGGGAAAGAATATTATTAAAGCTTTCTCGTGTTTTCAATATCATAGAAGGCACAAAAACCTTTCCAAAAAAATTTTTTTTTATTTCTATAATGGGAGCCTTCCACACAAGTCCAGAACAGGAAAGTGTTAAGCATTGATGAACAAACACAGGCAGTTCTGTTCTTTGTTGCCCACGTCACAGAATTCACTAAACACCTTACAGACCTGGAACCGAAATTTCTGCAACTGTAAGAAAAATTACATTAAATTGAAAATGACAACCACTAGAACTATGTGGATGTTCCAATTAGCAAGATGTCCAAGGATCTGTCCAGGTTATATCCACTTGGGACAAAGTTAACAACAGAAATGCAATTATGGGAGAATGTAATGAAAGAATCTTTCTGAGAAAAGTTAAAAATAAGTGTCAGTCTTAGATGAGCAATTTAGGTGTCCAGAAGAAGGAAGCTGATTTCCAAGTGCTTCCCAAGTATGGTATTCAATACAGAAAAGTGCAGAACTATCACACTTACAAAAACAAGTTATTAGCAACTTACGGGGCTTAGGAGGGCAAAGGTGCTAGGTAATCCCATTCTAGTAGGTAGCAAGGCTGTGTGATGCCCTAGCTTATATCACAGTCAGTTCACAATATAAATAATGATAAATGCATACAGACTAGCTATCTGGCTGCCAAAATAACAATAGACTATGGCATGTATCTCAGAATGGCTTGAGGATAAAGTTGCAGAGTAAGGTATCTACAGCTTCTGGAAACTTCTAGCAGAGAACAGGCAAGAAGCAGCAAAAGTGAATCTAGGAGTAGTGGAGTACTCCTACCTTAGAGTGTGAGGGTGCATCGCACCTGAGACAGAGGGAGGTGTCTGGAAAATAAGCATCTTTGGTAGAACTCTGGCAGGGTCCAAACTCTCACTTGGAATAATATCCAAGATCATGTCTACATTCCACGAGGAACACTATATTTGTTCCTACTGCTGCTGCAATAAATTATTACAAACTTATTGATTTAAAACAACACAATTTTTTTATATTATAGTTCTGGAAATCAAAAGTCTGAAGTGGGTCTCAGTGGGCTAAGTTCAAGGTGTCAGCAAGGTTGTGTTCCCTCCAGAAGCTTAAACAGTGAATTGGTTTTCTTGCCTCTCCAGCTCCTAGAGACTGCCCTCGTTCCTCGCCTTGGGGCCCCATCCTTCACCCACAAAGCTAGTAAGAGTAGACTGTGCTCTTATCACATCACATCATATCACTTTGACCTCCTTTTCTGCCTCTCTCTTCCAATTTAAATTCCCTTGACATTACATCAGTCCCACCTGTATAGTTCCAGATAATCTTCCTATCTTAAGGTGACAGTTGAATTCATTAACGTCATAAATTCTTGGTCTCCGGGGATTAGAACAGACATCTTGAAGTGAGTGTGGTCATTCTGCCTACCACAGAGATAGAGGCAAATTTCTGATATGGACTTGGAATGAAACAAAGGCAAAAGTCCAGTTCAATAAAATGGAACACCCTGATAAGCCTAAAGGTTGGACCTTTAGGTGAGTCATCTGTCAAAAGAGAAATTACATAGACAAGATCATTGCTCTGTAGCTCAGAAAACAAGTTGGAGCAGAGAAGTCCCCCTTGGCCAATGTTGACATTGAAGTCCCATTGCTCCACTTAGGCAGTACAGGGGGTTGGTGGGGGCTAAACCAATGAAAGAGCTTGCCATTATGGAGTCAAATAGTGCAGACTCGCCTGGGACCCTGTTGGGAAAGGGGCAGGATGGTTGTGACGGCTTTGCAGCTGAGGTGGCTGGGAAAGTTATTGTGACTGTTATTGGGAACTATTAGTCTGTGTTCTTTATCCCTCAGCTGATCCCCCTTTCTCACTCTCCTTTCCACTCTTGACTTTGCCCAGAGAGACATCTTGTCTCTGTTCTTCCTACAAGAAGAAATGCAGCAAGAGGGAAATTTTAAAAATCTATGTATTTCTTCCTGGTGTTTGTGTTTCGAAAGCATATACTCTCAAGGCATCGGAATAAAATGTTTAAGAACATCATCAGAGAGAACAAGAGATTCCAGGGGAATGGAAAAGTTCCACTGCATTGTGGGAAGGGAGGCTAAAGAGAAACGCTCGCTAAGAGATAGGCATTGGTGGTTGCTTGAGAGCAGCCAGCACTGCTGACAGGTGCTGGGATGGAGCCGACACAGCATAGATTCATATGTCCAGTGGATGCCCCAGTAGAAAGAATGAATGAATGCTTCTTGTATCCTAAACACCAAGCTTCGAGTATCTGATTTGTGGAATAAAAAAAAGTCAGGATAGAGAATTTGAGTTTAGCTGGAAACCCATGTCCAACTTCTCAGTAACACTGAAGAACCTTTGGCCTAGAAAAAGTGTGCTTTGGAGGAACCTTTTGAATTGTCTGAGATCAGGTTTCTATCAATCCCACAGAATGGGAGTCACTCCCAGAGAAGGAAGTCACTCCCACAGAAGGGGAAGTACGGGAAAAAACAGACTCCTGGAGACAACAACAGGGATTCTAGGTGACAGTAAGGTAATTGCTCTAACGAGGATACCCTTGAATGGAAACTAATAATAGGCAGGGGTCTGAATGTACTCTCTTCATGTCAGCTTTCTTAACCAGAGCAATCAATGCAGGCGAAATTAGACAGGGATATATATTTGCATCTTGCATAAGACTTGATTAAATTGCAGCTTGAAATCCATAGAAAAGACAGTTGAAAATAGGTGGATGGTGCTTAGCGATCTCTGGAGAGGAATGGTGTCTTTCCTACTTCTCAGAGAAAGCAGAGTTATTCCCCACTATTTGCATTAGATTTTATTCACTTACCTTGGCAATCGTCAAAAATGAGTGATTTTCTATCAGGTAGGAATTCTTCTCCAGCAGGGACAGTGTTGACACTTGAACGAAAGGGAAAAGGTTACTTTACCCATGGGAACCCCAGACACTTCCGATGAAGGTCGAAATGTTTTCTCTCACAGTTTTAAAACATGCAGGAGAAGCCTTCCTCCCCTTCATGCCCTCTCTCCTGTGGGCCAGTGAGATGTGGAGGGGCAAGTGAGCAGGCATGCTGGGGGATCTTCACATGGCTGCCACTTCTGCACACACCGCAGGGTGTACATTCCAGGGAGGAGGGGAAATGTCCCTCTACCTTTCTGGGTTCTATTCAGACTGGTCGAATAATCAAATTCACATCAAACAGGTTCATAGGAAGCACTTTCATTGCATGCAAACAGGGAATTGACATAGATGAGTGTATTCTAGACCAGTGGGACAAAATGAGGGTGCTCCAAGAGGGTGGCCCTTGACATCACTCCCCAGTGGCCCACCCTTTACCCGGCAGTCAGCAGAGCAGCTCAGAGCTGAGGAGACAGCACAGGAACAGGATGTCACCTGCTTTGCTGCAAATGTCGCTCAATATTCACATGTAGCCTCCTCTCATGAGAAGGAGGGTATAGGTCCTCTTCTTGGGCACAACAGTTCCCCAAAATTTCTCTTTTTCCTTCCCAGCCTTCCACTTACGTGGAGTGGGGCAGAGGAGGGTGAATAAAAGCTAGTTCTGTTGGTTCACCACCACGATCCCAGAGGCAGGGGATGACCACCATTGTGATTACTCTTGTCATTTTACATTGTGACCAACTATTCATTTTCAGCCATGGGAGTTGATTTTCAAAATTGGCGGGGAGAAAAAATATAGAGAAAATCTTGTTCAACGTAACACCCCCTCTTTATGTAAATAACACAACTTGCCAGCTCTCATCAGCCAGACACTGAAGTAGTCTTGTCTGTGACAACGATGCATTAACAAGTGAACATCATGTTTATGATATGTATGCCTTGTGAGTCTTGACGTTGACGTTTTCAGTTTGCAGATCTATTCCGATCACTTCAAATAAGAGGATTTGGATGTAATATAAGCACCCAAATATGAGATATCTTGAAAGCAACCCAGTGTCTCTTCAAATATGCTCTCCTTTATTTTGTTCAACACCTAGAGCATTCTGGGTATAACACAAATAAAAGATACTTCCTTTTAGCTTCTTGAGGTTCTGAGGTTGCAATTCATTTCCTACTCATCTTTATAAAACAACTATTCCCTAACAACTTCCATAAAATGTATCTTTACATAATTTGTCTAATGTATTTATTTCATTTGTAACTACTTGACATGTAAAACTCAATACAAAACCTTTTTTTTAAAAGAAGATTCTAGAACAGAGATTATAAATAGTTTTGCATGACAATCTTGCCCATTCTTTCAAAGTGTTCTAATTTGTTATCTTCACTGAGGTTGTATTGTGTCAAATCAAACACATTCCTTTCAATGCAAAAGATCTTTCTTAAAGCATATCAACAATAAAGTGTTTTTCTGCTTTTTAAAACAAATTTATTATTCACCAAATGTTAATCCTACTCGTAAAATGCATTTACAACTATAGTTATGCAAGATATTGACAACTGAGAAATGTGAAGTTTGCTTTTGGGTTATAATTTGTTGCTTTCAAGATCATTGGTATCACAGCAACCCAAATAAAATCTCTCTGAGAAAATACTGTCGTTGAATAAATAGCTTGTGTTGAATTTTTCTGGCAGCTTCCTATGTTTTAGCCTCCTTTCACATACAGTTACTGAAACCTTTAAAGACCCACTCATCCTTATTGATTAGTAACAGTAAATCATAGGTTAACTCAGCAACAGTGAGTAGACTGGCCATTGAAACAGACCCATTGCTTCCAGTCTAGCTACATTCTTATCAATCACTACCACACTGAAGGAGCCCTGCTTATCATAGCTTCTGATAACAACAAAGGCACTTTGCATAAATGACAATTTGAGTTCTTGAAATCTAGAGCTCTATTTTCAATATGATTCTAAAGTCAATAGTTTGTATGTTTCATGTAGAGACTTGCAAAGACATTGATGAAACCCCAGAGATCAATGGACCTATCTGTACTGAACACTGTCTTAAAATGTGGCCTGCACGCCCGTTTCATCACAATCACCTGAAATGCTTCCTCACAGTCCGGGCTCCTTAGAAGACACTCAGAGGATGTGGATCAGAAAACCTACATAAGTGATTCTTATGGACACTGATGTCAGAAAAATATCCCTGTCCAAATGAGATATTTCAACAGTGGCAAGCCATCTGATGTTGAAAGGTATTTCTAGTGGTTCATACAGGAAACACATTTCTAGCACTGAAAACTGATTTATAAGAGGCTATTCCACCCAGAATGGGTAATTGCCTAAGATTAGTTAGAAGCCACTTCAAGTCCCTTCATTTTTGCAGCACACACCCATTCAACAGAGATACCCTATGCCAGGCACGGGGCACTGAGGTCCGTTCCTGCAGCCCTAAAGCAAGCCTGCCTGCCCAGTGCGCCATGAAGACTGGGCTGACTGTCTCCCTCTGAGCGTTTCTGGATGGGGTGTAAGTTTACTGGGCAGGTCCAAGGTGAGGGTTATCTAGCTGGAGGCTCAATTTCACTAAGTAGTTAAATGGCAGGGTACAGTTTAGTAAGATTAAAAACTAGGACCCAACTCTTTGCCCCAGGCAGGGTTGGGGGGCTGGAATAGACAAGGGACTGGATAAGGTTGCCTTTGGGATGTGGCCATAAAATCGACCACTAGCTCCAGAAAAAAAAGCGCAGCTCCAGGGCCGCAGAAGCAGAGGCCCAGACATGTTTGTGTGTGAAAGGCCAGTGCCAGAGACCACACATCCCAGCAGAAAACTGTTGCACAGTGGCACCCTAACTTAGGAAGTCTTTGAAAACAGAGTATGAAACAGCCTCAGTTCTACCTCCCCACTCAACCGCTGCTTCCCTCAGCAGTGCATTTCCACAAACCCACCTGTTCTGGTCTCCACTCTGTCCAGTGAATTCTTTCACCACCACCACCACCACCCTCTGATCTTCTCCCCATAGCAGTAAACTCCACAGGGGAAAGGAAACTCATTTTACTTCGTGCGACCCCACCCTCCCTCATGGGTAGCTTTTCTTGTATATGGGAAATAATCAATTAAAAAGTTTCAAGTTAAAAAAAAGTATAAAGTTAATATAACTGAATAGTTTATACCTCATTCTATTTTAATGAAACTCGATATAGCCCAGTCACTCTATCAGGCAAGATAAAGATCAGAAATACCACTTCTGAGGTTTGCACCAGCACATGTTCAAGACAGTTAGCCTCTCGGTTTTGACAAGTCTGTTTATAATTATATCAGAAGAATGCTGAGGCAGCTTCCCAAACTTACCGTTGCATGACTATAAAAGACATCAAATCTTTTGAATGGAATACTGAAAGAAGTGACTTTCCCCCAAAGGAAGTAATGGTACTTTTTAGTGATGAAAAGTTACAATTACACGCTAAATTGAATTAACCAGGTTTTTTTTTTTAAGGGGGCGGGGCCTCCCTGGTAGCACGAGGTGTAAGTCTCTGGCTATCAAGCTATGGGCAGCCACTGCCAATCAGGAGTTCGATCCCCAGCCACACATTGCACATCAGACCTTTCTTGTCTCCCTGCTCGATCCCCAGCCACACATTGCACATCAGACCTTTCTTGTCTCCCTGCTGCTCCCCTCAGCAGTGGATTTCAGTAGATCCGCCTGTTTTGCTCCCCACTCTGTCTCTGGTGAGTCCTCACATCTACCTAACCCAGACCTCTGGCCTGCACCCCAGCTCTTGTATGCATCAGTAAATAAAATATTCTAAGAAAAATAAAAATACCTTAATCTACAAGCAGTGATCTGAAGGAATGGAGGAAATAACACACGCCTGAGCAAAACTAGCCCAGGCAAGCACTCCCCCCACTCCCACCCCTGGAATGCAGGATAGGTTGAAGAGGGACAATGTACATTTAAATTGACTGGATAACGGGAATGGTGTGGCCCAGGCTGATTGGACTAGAGGCACCAGGAAATGAGACATCTATTCCTGGAAACCTGTCAGTGGGTGGTTGAACGGTGACCCAGGCTGTGACATCTGTTAATCTTTGAATCCATTTGCTAAGTTGAATTTGGCAGGCTCTGACATATGTAATGGCCAACAAAGCCAATATATAACCTGACATCCCTTTGGTCGGGGTCTTGCCTGAATCCTGCGTGTCCGGCAGGGAACAGCTTGACCCTGGCTAGCCAGCCCAATAAACTCTACTTTGCGAATTGCATTCTTGCGTGACGCTCTGTCTTTCACGGTGATCGAGTTCTCGGACCCTAACAGATCCTCATGCAGTATTCTGGAATTCCAACTTTCATTATCTTCCATGACCCAAAATATCTATAAGTGCTGCTTTGTCTGCAGGAACAAAGCTATTGTTTAAAGTCCTTGAGGATTTTTATGAGAAAATTTCAGGAGCAAAAATAGAGCTTTTTTAAGAACCGAATTCTAGGATGTATTACAAAGACTTGTTCACTTCAGACAACCCCCGTTCCTGGCAGTAGATTCTGAAAGGCATACTAAAATTAATGCTCTGTGAACAAGTAAAGGCCTTTAAATTTTCACTTAGCTCTAAGTTATTAAAAAAAAGACAGAAACTAATACTTCTAAAGTAGAATGCGAACTCCCATACGAATTTGTGGAGACTTTTCTTTTAACCTTTGGCTCTTTCTTGATGTAGGATGAAATGAGACAGGGCAAGAATTCTGGCTCATTGGTTCTAGTTAAATAAGATTTTACTGCTGTTTGAAAACTGAATGAGTCATTTTGCTCAGCTAGTACAACTAGGCTGACGTCTGGCCAATGGAATGCTACAAGAAAACGCTCTTCAGGTTTCCTTTCTCTAGGCCTGTGGTACTTAATTTGTGCCTGATGGCGGGAAGGATGAGCTCTGCAGTGTTATCACTCTCCAGCCATCCATCGGTTGCCTCTTAGTTTTCAATATCGAGTCAGCTCTGACTTTGATAAACGTATTTCCTGCTGTTTTGTGCCACAGATGAGTTCTAGAAATAAAAGCACAAAACAAGGATGCTTCTTTTTTTCTTGAAGTTCCTAAAACAGGTCAAGTGGGAGGGTCAGAAACTGCAAGGAGAGGAGAAAGCTTTAACATACCTATATAAAGTAATTATTAGTACTTTGGCTTCCTATCTTCATAACAATGAAGGAAATGTTCTGATGTTAGAATTTAAATATATTTTAAAAACACAAAGAAAGCACTTATTTGATTAGCACAATTGTGAAGGGAAATACAGCTCTACTTTTTCTTAAATGAACTACAAAAGATAATTAGCTAACCTTCATTTAATGTGAATACTTAATTAAACAGAATTTACACCCTAAACACGTAGATAAAATTAAGATGGAAACATCCTGCTTGCAAAATAAATCAAGAAGAAGAAAATTAGTAGGAAATTTTGTGTTGTGGGAAATAAATACATGCACAGAAAATACTCCGTATTTTTGACTTGCAGCCTGGAGTGCTAGTTACATTGCTTCACTCTGCGATGCGCTTGGCTAAGGTCCCATTTTACGGGATGGCAAACAGGAGTTAAAGAGTTAGAACCGCTGGCCACTCACACCACACACAGTGCGGGTGGCGCCTACATCCACCTTCAACAGTCCCCTGTGACAGGAGCTCGAATGTGGGTAAAGGGAGAAAGACATTTCGTAACCAGTGCTTAACCCTCTGGAGACTAAGCAACACCTCTTCTGTCCAAGCCTCATCAGTAGGTGAAGGGAAGCTCCCACAGTGGTTACGGCTGTTCTGAGTAGGACGCCTTTTCAAGTTACCTACACCTAATTTTCTCTTGACGTTAATGACACAGACTGGCCCAGTTTTCCTTGACTTTACTGGATTCCCCCTTTCAGAAGCTTTGCTGGCTCCTTCTTTAACCTACATACCCAAATATTAGATATGTCATGGTTCGGTTTGGGGTCTCTGTTCTACTTTTTCCTTGGCTCAGCTCTTCCAGAGTCCTGACTTTAAATATCATCCACAGACTGAATCTGTGTTCAGTCTCAGATTCTCACCATAAACCTTCAGTCCCATTCCAAATGCTCACCTGGTATCTCCACAAACATACGGGGGAAATATCTCACATTTAACACGTTCACAAGGCTCAATGACGTTCTCTCCCAATTGTCCCCAGCCTGGACTTTCAGGTTAACGGGCTCAGTCCACTCAGATGCTCAAGGCACTAGCATTTCCTGTTGGCCTACCTCCAAAACACCTTCCAAGTTTCTCTTTTTGAGCACGTCCTAGTCAGCCACTGTTTGCCACAGGCACTGCTGCAGCAGGCTCCTGGGTCACTATCTTTGCCTGCCCTGGCCCTCTGCCAAAACCACATTCACAGAACAGCAAGATGGAGCCTTAAAAGTTGATTTCAGGATAAATCACCTCCTTAGACCACACCCTTCAAAACTCCCCAAAGCACTTGGAGAACTGTCTGAATTCTTCCTTCATCTCCCTGTATCCAGCTCCAACCTCATCCCATTCCATAATTGCCCTATAAGCATTGCCTGCTCTCTTTTCCTATACTTTTTCCTACTTAGCTCCTTGTCGGGTTAGCTTATAGTCTCCTGGTTGAATAGTTCATTCGAACATGGCCACTGGGAAGTTTCCCTGACTTAATTTATCCTACAGTATTGATTCCAGCACACACCTCGTGCTTGATACGCCTCTCTGCTTGTTTTCTACACATAGACAATCAAAAGTTAGAACCATCTTCACTTATTTGATTAACGATTTGCTTTTTCTGGCTTCTTCACAGAATGTAAGCTCCTTGAAGGCACATACTTCATAAAGCAAGGGGTACTTTGCAAATCAAATTACCTCATAGAAGTTTTTCAAGAAAGAATTAGTTCGTGGTGCTGTATCAAATATACTAATGGCAGTGTTTGACACATGTCTGTCATAAAGGAGCATTTTTTTCCCCCACTAAATGAATGACTTCATGAGCAGAAAAGTGGAAGCCTGAAAGGAAGAAGGAGGGTTTAGCCTTTGGGGCTGGGGAATGCTGATCTCCTAGAATTCAGCCCAGTGCCCTCCCCCTACCTCTGCCCCCATCCCTCCAATCTTGTGTTGAGTGAATGAAACAATGAAGGAAAAAACAAGGTGGAAGAATTAAGATTTTTGTCCTCCTTGGGGAGAAAGTCAACCTTTCACGCTATCACTGTTTTGTCCCAACTTCTGTGACCGGCTGCAAGAAAGGAAAGCGGAAGGCAGAAAGGCTGAGCAAGCTCCGGGACAGCAGCTGAGACAGAGCCCCTAGAGTGGGGTCCGCGGCTACTGCCAACTCAATAAGGGGGAAGGGTCTCTTATATAGATTCTAAACTCAGATTCCAAAGGGGGTGACTCTTCGCTGTGTCCTTGATGTGAGGCCCAATTCACTGTCATCTTCAGCTAGTCCCAATCAGGATGCAAGGTCAGCTTACTACCACTTTATCAAGCTTGGATGCAAGGCAAAATTCTTTACCACCCTAATTCAGTCCTTGTCAGTAAATCTTTGGTCACTCCCAACAATCACAAGACCACCTGTTCTTCGTCTCCTCCCTCTGAATTTTGAAAGAGCCTCAAGGGTCCCACTATCAAAGGGCCTTCAGAAACTTGCCCTTTAGGAAGCCCGGGGAGTGCCCTTCCTTGGGTGCATCTTTTGTGAGAAGGTTAGAAAGAATATTATCACACAGTTTCAGTTTGTATCACCTTATGCACATTTCCAAGTAATTCAACAAAGCTATTTACTTATATAAAACAAAATAAATATCACTTATGAAATTTATTCTCTACTTTTATTAAGATTTTTAACCAGAAAATCTATTCAGTGCTTCTTTAAAAAGAATAATACTGTCCACAAAGGATCATTTGTCACAAAGTCTTATATTCAAGATCTAAAAATACTGTGTAATTATAATCACTTACCATTGAAATAGGATATGACTTTGTTGATAACATTTCAGACAAATTTCATTGTTATTATTTGCTTTGAATAATTCAAAAGGTTACCTGTATCTTAAAACCAAAATGAGAAATGACTACACAACTTAAATTGGCATATAAGGGAAGAAATTAACAATTAGGCTGGTAATTTTAAGCAAAGTAAATATGTTTTATTTTTCACTTACATTATGGGGTGTTGAATGGTCTTGCCTACTCCCATGTATGTACCTGCTGTTTACAAGGTGTAAGTACTATTACTTCCATCTTAGGAAATGCTTTTTTTAAGGCAGTTCCAGTGAGGTAATTAGCTAATTCAACACCTACTGGCTATCTATTGGCTATCTAATGAGAAGCCAATAGAAACATGTAAATGACTTTGACCCAGCAAATACCTACTGAGCACATTTCATGTGCAAGGCGACGTGCTAAGTGCTGGTGAATATAATGGTAACTAAGAGAAGGGACAATAAAACTCCATGGTTGAATGGATGGACTTTGGAAACAGGACACTGAGTTCAAGTTCATGCTCTATCACTTGGTAACTGAATGATTTGGCAAGTTATTCAACATCTCTAAACTCATTCATCACCACTATAAAACCAAAAATGAGACTTGCCTCATGGAGGGATTTTCATAAATAAACGACACCACACAGGATAAATAGCATGACTGACACACGGTACATGCCCGGATTTGCTTCTTTTGGCCGTTATAGCAATGAGCATGTCACAGTCTCTGTCTTCAAGATCCTAGGATCTCATGGAAGAAGTGACCAGGCTATCACCCAGGACTTGAGCAAGGAGAGGCCATCTGTGTCTGACCACTCACGTTCCCCCAAAGATCCATATTTACAAAAGACTCTTAATTACAAACTATTTTGCCACCCAATAAAATGCCAGTACTGACTACACACAGAAATCAGTTTCTTATCTTAGATTCATTTGACTAATCTGATTTTCTGAGTATGGAATTTAGTCTTCTCGAGGAGTTTTAAAACAATTACTCTTCCATTCCCTAAGCAGAAAAAGAAAATGCTCCTTTGCTGGCAATCATCTATGTGCTTTTAGAAGATTCTGACCAATTATAAAAGCCTATCAAGCAATTCTTAAATTATGAATATTATTATTAAAGTCCAGTTTCCAATTTTATCCTCAACATTCAAAAGAGCATTGCTAACCTTCAGTTCTTGAAGAACAAATTAAATGAAAAATATTATTCATGTAAAAGAACAAAGACTGAAACTCTTTAAAGGAGCATTTGGGGTTTATGTCACACCTCCCCAAATCCTGGCAATGAACAAATTTTTTTTCTCAAGGTTTGTGTTGAGTTAGGTTTTTCTGGTCAATGGTGAAATTATCTGGATAATCCAGTGAAACAAACATCTACAAAACCTTGTGTGTTGGGCACCAAGTATGCTCGGAGCAGAATAAAAACAGCTCTTTCCTTCAAGGAGTTCTCATGCCAGTGGTTTGGACAAACGGGTAAACTATCTACCTCATTTATTCTAAAATGCAGATTATTCCCTAACATTTATCATCTCTAAAATTGAGATAGATCTTTCAATCAATGGCTGGTGACATTCATGATGCAGCTGCCATTACATATTCATGATGTATTGCCTACATTAGTTATCTGTTGCTGCATAACAAATCCCCACGCATAGTGACAACATTTACTAGATGACAGATTTCCTAGATCAGGAGATGAGGCATAGCTAGGATGGGTCCTCCCACTCCAGAACTCTCACAGATAGGTAAGAGTTGCTTGGGACTGGGGTGATCTTAAGGTCCAGCTGGGTGTAGGTCTTCTTTCAAGGTCATTTAAGTGCTCGTTGATAGGATTCAGTCACAAGCTGTTGGACTGAGGCCTTGATTCCTCAATGAGCTGTAGACCAGCGTCCCTTGCTAGTGTTATCCCTACAGGGTGGCTTATGAAATGACAGGTAACTTCCTTTTAGAATGAAAAGGAAAGAGAGATGAGTGGATGGAGAGAGAAAGAAAAAGTCAGATAGCTAGAAGAAGTCACAATCCTTTGAAACCTGATCTCACAAGGGTGGTCTCAACACTGTTGTATCTATTCACTAGAAACAAACCATTAGGTCCAGCCCACATTCTGGAAGGGGGGACAAAATGGGTGTGAAAACCAAGAGGTAAAGCCCTTTGGGAGCTATTTTCCAAGCAGCCTACTGCACTGCTTCCAACTATGGAACTTTATCTCTAGGGGTACAGTTGACTCCAACAACCCCTTGACATTTCAGTTGATAAACCTTTCAAGGACATTCTGAGGAAGGAAGATGGACCTAGTTGTCTAAAAAGGTTTTGTCAGCAACTTCAGTTAGCAGGATAGCCATTAGGGACTAAGAAGAAAATCCAGACATTAGTAGAACACATTTTAAAGATACATTCAGCAAGAACACTACTTGGTTGTTTTTTTTTTTTTTTAAAGATTTCTCTATGTATGCATCCAAAAAATAAGGCATAGACGAGAGGTGTGGAGGGGTAAAAGGATTCACCAGAAACAGTGGGGAGCAGAACAGGCAGATGTACTGAAATTCACCAATGTGTCTTGTAGGTCAGCTCCATGGCTGGGCATCCAAATCATTCCACAGTAGCTGGCAATAGCTTGACAGCCTGAGACTTTAACCCCTGTACCATCAGAGAGACCTAACAATGCTATTAATGGGGTAATGCTGTATGGGCAAAGATGGACATGAATGCCTCTGAGTAACAAGAGATTAGAAAATTTGGACCTTAAATTGGAAAAGTTTTCAGGTATACTTAAATTCTATTTTATGTAATTTTAATTTTATGAATGCACAAGAGTGACTTGTGATTAAAATCTGTGACCAAACCAAGATAAAACAGCTTACTTAATGAACTTAAAATCTTTTTAACTAAATTATATGGAAAGAATGGTGGTGGGGAGCCCATGGGTATTACAACTTGAGATGAAAAAAATGCACAAAATGAAGAATGATGTAAATATATGTAACTATAATAATAAAATAAAAAGTAAAAAAACATCATGTCAGAATTTAATGGGTAGCATCTCTTTCTTTATCGGGATTATATGGTATAGTTTACTACAGTTAAAAGCACCTTGCATGCAACAAATTAAGAAATGATTACATGAAGTGTGCCCTCCCTGGTGGCGCAGCGGGTTAAAGCACAGCACTAAGAAGCTAAAGCCACTTTGGCATGAGTTCGATCCCTGCCTGCCCCGGAGGTGATCCACATTGCGTGGCAGACCTCTCCTGACCCGCCTGCTGCTCCCCTCAGCAGTGTTCTTCATTAGTTCTGCCTGTTCTGCTCCCCACTCTGTCTCTGGTGGGTCCTCTCACCCCCTGCACCTCTGGCCTTACCCCACTTCTGTATGCATAAACAAATAAATCTTTTTTAAAAAAAAGATTACTGATGAATGCAAAAGCCAGAAGTAAGTTATTCCTGCTTACACATGCCCAACTACACTGAGCCTGCACCTAGATGTTTATATCTGTCAATCACCCATGTTAATGCCTCATCTAACATCCTGTAAAAGTAGCCAACTAGAACTTCTGAAACACTGGGGGAAAATAGTTAGAGATCATCCTAAATAATCCCATCTATTTGTGCAGTGAAAAGGAAGACTTAAGGGATGGTAAACATATCCTATCGTGCACGTTAGCTTTGTGGCATTTAAACAAATATTAACAACCATTTAGGGAAGACTTTATAAAGTGCTGGGACCGGAGGAAGCCTTTCCAAGGAAGACTGAAACCTACAGTGATCAAGGAAAAAGGCCGTGTTTGAATACATACAATTTAAATTGGATAATAAAAAATAAATTAAATAAATGACTTCTCAAGAACAAGACATCACAGAAATTAATAGAGCAGCAAGTGAGCTTATAGAAAACAGAGATAATGTAAGTAAAAAAATAAGAGAAAAAAGAAATGTTTATGTAGTCTGCCTAATTAAACATACATTATTTAAGTAAGCTTTAATACCACCTTAACTTCTTATTGCTATTTATTTCATCAACAGATGGTAGAAATAGAACTACATCCATGTGGAAATGAGTCCATGAAATTTTTACAGTAAAAAGATACCCTTTGTGGGGGCCTCGCCTGGTGGCTTAGGGCTTAAGTCTCAGCGCTATCACCACTGTGGCCTGAGTTCAATCCCTGGCCAGGGAGCAGATCCACAGGGCACAGCAGACCTCACCTGCCTTCCACTGCTCTCCTCAGCTGTGTATTTCAGTAAATCCGCCTGTTCTGTTCCCCACTGTCTCAGTGAATCTACCCCATCTATGCGAAAAAATGAATAAATAAAATAAAAAATAAATATCCTCTATGACAAAAATCCTGGGGGTCATCCTCCTCAGGCTTCCTGAGTTTGAAGTGAATCCTTCTCTATATCCCCATTCATCTCAATGTTACTGGATAAAGACCAATTTCACGCTGTCACTCTCCCTATTTAAAGTTTCATACCCATAGATAAAACTTGTCATGATTTTAGGGAAAAACTTCATTTTTATTCCTACACATTGAAGGAAATTAATTTTTGTTTCTGAGAATAATGAATGGAATCCTAAAAAGGATTTTTTTCCTCACAATTCCTTCAAGTCAGATTTTTTCTTTTAACTAATGGCAAGCCATCATTTATTTTTAAATAGCATTACCCTAAGAATGTTGGCTTAATGTTTTTTTCTTTTTTCGATTAAAAATGGCTGAGTCGGGCCCTCCCTGGTGGCGCAGCGGATTAAAGCACAGCACTAAGAAGCTTAAGCCACTTCCACATGAGTTCGATTCCCGCCTGCCCTGGAGGTGACCACATGACGCGGCAGACCTCTCCTGACCCGCCCTCTGCTCCCCTCAGCAGTGTACTTCGTAGATCTGCCTGTTGTGCTCCCTGCTCTGTCTCTGGTGAATCCTCTCACCCTCCACATCTCTGGCCTGTACCCCAGTTCTGTATGAATAAATAAATAAATCTTTAAAAAAAATGGCTAAGTCACAGTGCAATTATGATTTTATTAATCAATTAAGGAGTCAGAATGCCAAAATTTACCCAAGATGGTACAAGTGTGAGTGCTCTGTCATGGACAAAAATGGTTTATTTGTTTACCCCCAGAGACAAAATGAGTCATAATTCAGCTATATAATGAAAAGAGAAAATTTAATAAGCATATACTTTTTAGCATGTTTTCTATACATGGGAGACCTCAAGTACTCTTGTTATGAATCTCTGAGAGACAAAACATTCAAATACATATTCATATTGGTCTACACATAACTTGAGTATAGTTTCCATTTATTATAGACTCAAGATCAAGATATATCAACTTGACTATGCATTTCTTTGAGTAAAGCAGACATTAGAGAACCATGTTCATATGGATATAAGGAAAACTGAAGGCCACGCCCTGCACCTCTGTTTATTTGACACATTTTTCAGCTGTTCACTTAATAATGAAAAGGGAAATATAGGGCTATGTTCTCAGAAGTTCTATTTTCAATTAGGAATCTGTCAAAGTATAGCAAACTGGTGTGATAGCTAGCCAATCCATTATTTCAGTCTTCAATGGACAAGTATTTATTGAATGACTTATACACTCCCAACAGGAAACCAAGGCTGGGCAGACAGTAGTGAATGGTAATTGGTGCTCCTGCCCTAGAGAAGCTTGAAATCTACTGGGGAATCAAAAAGAAGCTAAGATGTGACAAATTAGTGTCAAAGGTAATATAAAAAAAATGTAACACAGGAGGCTTTGAAGTCATAGGAGTTTTCTAACCGAGTGATAATGAAGCAAGCAAGCACTTCTCAGGTTTGCCCAGCAAAGGGTGAGGTTGGGTGTGTGGTATGGGGGGATGAAAGACCCCTACTCACAGAGAATGGCTGAGCCTGGGAATGAAAGGAAAGGTTTCAGCCATTGCTATTAGGTAAAGTAGAAAATACATATACCCACAAGGCTGACTGTTGTTATCCTCTTTACATTACAAAGTTGTAGAATAATCAGTGTGATAGTTTACAACCTCCAGAGACTTGTAATGATACAGGAGTGAATGGTGGAGCAAACTGGGAATAGTGAACACTGAGAAAGAACACTTGCACTGTGCTGGGTCAGCTGCTTCCCAGACTGACAAGCCACTCCAGGCGCTGAAGACAAATCTCCTTCATTGGAATGCTGAGACGCCTCTGTGGACTTTTTCCTTACATTTTTTGAGAAAAATTTTTGTATGTATATATACTTAAGTTAGTAATAAGATATGATCCAGATTCCAAATTTTTTTAAGAGACCAAATTTTAGTTAGTGCTCTAGGACCTACAATGAGATTAGACTGTGGTTAGGGAACTCAAGCCAAGCTTAGAATCTCCATCAATGAGGTTTTCATTCAAGATAACATGTCACTCTTTCAAGCTATCCCGTTGATTAACATTGTTGTGGCAATTCCAAATTTCTTCTTTTCCCACTCTCGAGTTCCCATTTCCATCATCATACAGTCCTTAAATGGAACACTGAGTCAGAAATATGACACGTAGCAACAGTCTCCTGGCACATTATTTCAATTTCTATTTGTCAATTCCAGCTCAAATGTAGACAAAGCAAACATCACATTGCCAAGCTCCAAACTCAAGCAAGGCTTAGGGGCTTAATGTGGGAAAACCAAGCTGTGGACAATCAAGAGATCATAGTTATTCACAAAGACATTCATATCAGAACCACATACTCTGTGGTTCAAAGTAGTAACAGCAGAAAGAATAATTCTTCAACATCTAAAACATTAAAAAGCTACAGCTATGCTACTGCCATTTGGTGAATTTGTTAGGATTATAGTAAAATGATCATTAAGAGGTCACAAAGTCCAATCAAGGGATAGAGTCCTAGAAGTCCATGCTATGACCATTTGCATAAGCTGTGATGTAAACTGTGCCCACAGGAGAGTGACAGTACAACTGTCCTATTAGCAAGAATATTAAGATAATTAATGTCCATCTGGCAAAGAATTTCTCTCCATGAATTAATTAATATGCTTTGGGGATATTTATTGTCAACATTATTATTTTACTGAGTGCTAATTTATGGTAGCAGCCCCTTGAAGAGGAGGGAAAAGCCAGTGGAGAGATAGACCTCTCCCATGCTGGCCTAGCCCAACACACATTTGGCCAGACAAGCTACTTTCCAATCTCACTGGAAAGGGGAACTGGGCCCAAGTCAGAAGTGTTGTTTTAATGGAAGAGTTGATAAGATTGTCTTGTTCCAAGCTATGTTCACAGGAGAGAGGTGGAGACAGCACTCACTGACTTCTGCACTGGGACCTGGTAAAGGCAGACGATGAAGGCCATGCGCAGCCCTGGTGCCCCACTGAGAAGCAACCAAGGCAGGTAGAGGTAGCCAGGGTGGCCACACAGAAAGACATGATGAGTCTAGAGCCAATCAGAGTGAGCTGTGTACACCACGTGAAAAACACAGCCTCAGGGGTCTTGGCTTGGGAGAGCCTTGGAAAAAAGAGCTAAGATCCAGCAAGAGCAAAACACTTTTGGATAACACCAGTAATGTGACCTCACACTGCCTCACAGTGTGGGGCCCTGAGATGTTTAGGTTTCAAGAAGATAACTTTGATTTGAAAAGTAAACATACACATTTAGAATTCTGGTGCTTTCAAATATACCATGAAAATAAGGAGTGGGTGAATAATGAATGAAAAGGCAAAGAGCAAAGAATGCACAATGTCCTTTAGTAACTCTTGCAGCTGATCTTTAAAACTCATTGCATCCTTGTAACACCTGAAATCCTAAAATACATAGAAGAAAACAGAAGTAAAATTCTCTGCCATGTTGGCTTCAGGGATAACTTTGGGGAATCGAGTTCAGCAACAAGGAAAATAAAAGCAAAAATGACCAAATGGGACTATATCAAATTAAAAAGCTTCTGCAAAGAAACTATCCTCAAAACAAAAAGATACCCAACACAATGGGAAAATATATTTGCACACCATATATCTGACAAGGAGGTAATAGCCAAAATCTACCAAGAACTCATACAACTCAACAAGAAAACAAATAACCCAATCAATAAATGGGCAGAAAAGTGAAACAGACACTTGTCCAAAGAAGGCATACAGCTGGCCAACAGGCACAAGAAAAAATGCTCATCATCATTAATCATCATCAATGCAAATCAAAACCATAGGGAGACTCCACCTCACCCCTGTGAGAAGGGCCTGTATCAAAAAGACCAGAAACAACAAACATTGGCCCTTGTGTAACCCAACCTTTATGGAAAACAGTTTGGAAGTTTCTCAAAACATTCAAAATTCATCTACCATATGATCCAGCAATCCCACTGCTAGTATCTATCCAAAGAATACTAAAACACTAGCTGAAGGTATAGAAGCAAGTTTGTGCCCACTAAACCCTGAAGTGCTGATGAGTGGATGAGTGGATTAAGAAGATGTGGTCTATACAAGTAATGGATTAGTTATCTCTAAAAAACATAAAAGGGCTCTCCCTGGTGGTGCAATGGGTTAAAGCACCGCATTATGAAGCTTTCCGAAGCCACTGCATCAGGAGTTCCATTCCTGGCCAGGGAACTGACCCACATGGCATGGCAGACCTCTCCTGACCCGCCTGGTGCTCCCCTTAGCAGTAGATTTCAGTCTTTCTGCCTGTTCTGCTCCCTACTCTGTCTCTGGTGAGTCCTTTCACCCCCAACACCTTTGGCCTGTACCCCAATTCTGTAAGCATAAATAAATAAATCTTAAAAAAAAAAAAAAAGACAAACTCTTGTCATATGCAGCAACATGAAGAGACGTGGAGGGGATGATGCTAAGCAAATATCAAAAGGAGAAAGACAAATACCTTAACTCATATATGGAATATAAAACAACAAAGCCAAGTAGCAGCTAAAACTAAACCAAACAAACCCTTGAAATGTAACTGCAGTGCAGAGGGGGCAGGAGTTAATGGGAAGGGAATCAGTAGACCATGGTAAAGGTTTATTGGTGCTTTGGTGGTGGACCAGGTATGATAACATATGCAGCTTGTCCCCCTAAATGGTGTACAGTGCTGTAGCCCAATGTCACTTCAATAAGAACAATGTAACCGTAAGCGTCATTGCATCCTTACCATTTTCACCAATGAAAACCAGCACAATGGGGCTGCTGGAGACATGGGGAGTACGAACAGAAAAAGATACTGAGCACCCTGGATGGATGAGAAAAGTGAGGCAGAGAGCCCAGACATGCCCCTTGGGGCTGCCCTAAGGACCTGGTTGTCCCGCCCCCAGGAACCCCTCTAAACAGCCTTCAGCATCCATCTCCATTTGTCTTAGAGAGGAGCTATGCAGAACTGGCCTGTAGGGCTGTTCTGATTGATCTTTCTCTCTTTGGGTATCCGCTCAGATCATCAGCAGCTTTCTTCAGCCTCCAGTTCGGCTCAGGCGCTCAAGGGCAATCCGTGTGTGAGATGATACTGCAGTGTGTGGAGGAGCTCAGCCAACCCAACAGAAGCCTTTGGTTAGCAAAGTATTTATTCAGCTTCTCTTGCTGGCTGGAACTGAGCCTGGGGGGTTAGAACTACAGTTTCCTCTTTGTATAAAAGCTATAACAAACACCGGGCTAGGGTGTGATTAAAACTTCTGCCACTAAGCTAAAAGGTAAACAAGCTGCAGCAAGCAGATGTGGGACTGAGAAAATGGCTTAAGACAGGACCTGGCTTGTGGACATCCTTCCAGCGGCCAGGGCCCTCTGACCCACTCTGTCTAGATTATAGGGATTTTCAGCTTCAGTGCTACTGATACTGGGGCAGGGGGTGGGGGTGGGGCGCGTGCGGTGACCGCAGAGCTCACCTGTCCCCCTTGCCTGATGGTGTGAAGCCACCATTCTAGTACCGGTCCCGTCACATGCCTG
>NW_004567128.1:5456573-5467232 GCF_000260355.1 Condylura cristata
AGCACTTTGTCATAGTGGGCACTGTGTACAATGGGCTATTCAGCAGCATCGCTGGTGGTGCAATTTTGCCCCCCTAGTTGTGGCAATTCAAAATAAAGCCAAATAAAGGCAGCACAGCCAATGTGCCTTGGGGGTATAATGCAACTGTTGAGAATCAATGATCTAAAACTAAACTTATCGACATAACTGACAACTAATGCTACATCAACAAGAGCACAGATACAAAAACACAAAAATCTGCAAATTAATGATTCATGGGATTTTGCACAAAGAGCAAAGGTCAGCTTTTCTTTTTCTGTGGCTCTAAGAATCTAGTAGAAAGAGGAAGTGTATAACATGTTTAGCCCCTAACACACCCATGTGTCTTTCTTGTGTGCATTTATAGCTCTTTAGAATATGAATGATGATTTGTATGCGTATTGAAATCATGAAATTCTAGGACCCAACCTACAAATTTGCACAGAACATCTCAAGCATGAGCCAAGAAGGCATTGAATACTATTGGAGTCTAAGTAACTAAAAATCCATAATATCCACAGAGGATAAAGCTGAGCTTCAAAAAAAAAAAAACCACTCCAATTTATTTTTCAATGGAATTTCCAATTTTCTCAGAATCTGACAAATGACTCCCTTAGTGAATGGACTCTTTTGGAGAAAAATGACCCAATGATTGGAGTTTTGGACCAAATTAGGAATAGAGGAGAGATAGAAGGAAGGGAGAAATGATGGGAGAGAGACTGGGGTGTTAAGATAACCCAGTGTTCGTTTGGTATCATGAAGATAAGAACAAGTCATTTTGAAATTATTTGTTACTACCATCACTTTCTTCTTTAAAAATTAGTATTTTATATATTTTTCTGGATGATGAAATTACAATGCTTGTAGAAATTTGTGAAAATACACAAAATAATTTCCCGTTTTAGTACAATGACTATGTAGTCTCTCTAGCCTATGTAGATGCAATAAATACAATTGGGTTTAAACTAGAAATTTAGAAGTAAATTTCTTTTTAGGTATCAATTTCTGACATAGCTTTGTGTCACTGAATTCATACATTCTTTCATACATTTATTATTCACAAATATTTCTGAGTGCCTGCAACATACCAGGCACTGTCCTCATGGCAGGTGATACGGCATGACAGGGAACAAACACCCCTGCCCTATGCTTCAAAGTGGGGTGACCAGCAAGGAACAACTGAATAAGCACAATGATGTCATGTACGATGATGATAGACAAAACAGAGAAGAATGAGACAGGAAAGGAGCAGGAACAGCTACACGTGTCTTTGGGGGACTGATTCCTGCTATAAAGAGTGGTCAGAAAAGCCTTCTGTGAGAAGGTGACCTTTGAGCTAACACTTGTTGGGGGTGGGGTTGGGGGCTATCCTGATGTATCCTGATTAGGGAAAATATCCAGTCTTCCTGGAGTTACAGTGTCTCAACTTAGAAAATGCACCCAGACCACAACTACTTCTGTAAGCAAGATTCCAGGGGTACCGGATATGCAAGGTATGAGAGGAAATAAGCAAAGTTAACAATAACTGGTTTTAAATGATAACTTTAGTTATAGAATACTCCTTTAAATGATAACTTTAGTAAATGCATATGTTGTAAAGTACTTTACAACAGTACTTTAAATTATTCTTATATGCTGATAGTTTTAGAGTTTGGAAAAAATAAACTAATCATAGGAATATGATCTTTATTTGAATATAAACTTGAGAACTAGAAAATCAATCAGTCGTGTAAGCTCAAACAAATCAAAGCCATCCTGTCCCTTGGAAATTATTCATTTTTTAAATGAACCGTGAGATAAACAAAGGGTTACAATAGAAAATTCAAAACCCAAACCACCAAAATCTATAGCATAACATGAGTCTTAAAAGGTGGAAGAACTGGGCCCTCCCTGGTGATGCAACAGGTTAAATCACAGCTCTTTGAAGCTAGCTGCAGCCACTTCAGCATGAATTTGATCCTGGGCCAGAGGGGTGACCCACATGGTACAGCAGACCTCTCCTGTCTCCCTGCTGTGCCCCTCAACAATGTGTTTCAGTCAATCTGCCTGTTCTGCTACCACTCTGTCTCTGGTGAATCCTCTCTCTCTCTCTCTCTCTTTCCTCTCTCTCTCTCTCTCTCTCACACACACACACACACACCTGTACCTCTGGCCTATACTCCAGTTCTGTATGCATAAATAATTTTTTTTTTAAATGGCAGAACTCACAAAGGGCACAGACGACTCCAGGCAACAGGAGCAACGATGATGAAGCAACATCAGTGAAAGAACACAGCGCCCTTGGTCAAAGCCAACTATTCTGCATGCTAGAATCTTGGATGTGAGGAGGAAATACTAAAGGATAGGGAGAGACCCCATCATCCAGGACTTTATATTCCATACCAAATACTCAGATTTCATCCCAGATATAATGTGGGAGCACTGTGGGATTTCAGTGGGGGAGAACCATGTAAATGATCTTGAATATGGGGGACAGGTAGCTCTTTGAAAGGCTCTTTAGTTAACACACAGTCCTTTCTTTTCAGTTATGAAGAAAACAAAAGTCTTGTTCTTAGTTACATGATATGTAAGCATATACCAATTTCAACAGTAAATGACATCTGCATTGTGTTCCAGGAAAGTTTCCCCTAGTTTCACTCAAATTTATACCCTCATAGGAACTCACCAAAATGCTAACCCACTTTTGTAATTAATGAATTCAAGGTCAATGTAGTCACTACTGCATTATTTTTTCATTGACTATTTAACCATCTTGGATCTTCTTCCATTAAGGCTCAAGCAACCTGAGGGCAAGAAGCCCACTCCCAAGTTCTTCAGAAATCACAAGATACATTTGTTGGCAGAAAGCGAGAACATTCTGCCCCAGAGTGTTCGTATGGTTGTTATTTGATAAACTGCACTAAGAATTTCAATGATTACATGATTCTTTTTGCTGGTGTTTCTTTTATTGGTTAAGGATACACTATGATTTCCCCAGAAATTTTCAGGAGAGACTTCCTCAATCAAGTCTGAGTATGTCGAAACATTCATTAAATAGCTCTGCTACTTCAAAGCCTTAGTTAATTAAGCTTCTCGCAATATATTATCCCAATTTACATAAGTAGCCTTTTTAAGATGAACATCAAGTCATTTTTTTAATTTCCCGATTTCTCTGATCCTGGATTCTTCATACTAGCCTATTATTCTTTGACTGCCTGAAGTGACAGTATTCTACATTGTATATTCTGATACATGTCCCACTTCGAACTCCAAAATTTGTGAATATGTGCAAATTTAGGGACTTTAAGCCTATGTACAGACTACCATTAATTCATTTTGTCCAGCTCAGCTATAGCAGTTATTGAGAAATGTCCAATTTGTCATATGGTAATCAATCATCACACCTAGTCCAGCGCTCCTTACTTTCATTATATGAAAATACATTACATAACCCCAGCTAACTCCAAATGGGCCAAGCAGGACAAGCCAGGAAGAATATGTAATATTTTGGAAAGAAATGCCCTAACGAGGAGCCCTGAAGTTTAGGTCACCAGGGGTCTCTGCCAAATACCTTGGCCAGGATTCCAGAGCAGAGAAGACTTATTTGCTATTATTTATTAGGGATCTTAAGCCAAGAGAAGCAGGACTGAGGGAATGAAAGAGACAAAAGGGCCAGAGATGAAGAAGGACCAGTATGAGGCAGTATGAGGATGCGTCACTGAACAGCCTCCCCTCTGGTTCAAGTGCTGATGAATGCTTGTCTCTGGGCAGCCTTCAGAGAGGCTACATGGGGGAGAGGAATGAAGGCTATGTAGATCGAATCTCTTTTGTTTTGAGGGTACAGCACAGATGATCCCCCAGTCATTGCCCTAGAACATTCTCTTCCAGATAAGAACTCTGATCACTCTGTCATCTCTGGTTGCTCAATTAAATATAAGGAAGAGCAAGGTCTTACACATACCTTCTGCTGGAAAAAGTGAGGAAACCAAGTAGATTCCTGGACAAGAGTGCCCTCAGCCCAAGCCACAACTTATGTAACCTGGACACCCTGCCATGGTCCCATTTTGGTTATTGAAACTAGAAAGCTTTGCTGCATGGACACTTCTTTTGTCACAACGGCATTGCCAGGAGCAGGGATATGAGGTTTCTCCTAGATGAGAGTCAAGACGACCCCTTAGTGAGTCAAATCCCTATGGCTCACTCAGTCTAAATACGTTGAGAAGTGTTTTCATCTTCTATGCAATCATGCCTAGTAGACTTTTTTGAAGGTACCCTGGCTGGAAACGACTGACTACAGCACCCAGCCTTTCACAATTCCCTGGAACAATGATACCCTTTATTCCTTCTCTGGATATGTCTAGATCTTAGTGTTAACCCAGGCCCCAAATAATGTATGTACATCCAGAATGGTCCTCCTGACAGACTATAAGAAACAAATACCTTGCAGGAGCTGTAGGAGAAATGGTAACAAAAGTGCCAGGAGACTCCCAGGCCAGCAAAGACAGAGATCAGGAAAGGTGTGCTGGGCTGCAAAAGGTTCCAAGAAGGCCCATTTGCATATTTTTAATAACAAAGGCATCCTATTTTCAGGCTCTGTGGCAACATTTGGGTTCCAGAGAATTAGCCTAAAAGGGAAATGAAATTTCTGACTTGTTCATTGTAGTTTCAATGGTGAGTGGTATCTGGGTTGGACCAATAAGTGGTGGACACATTCTCACTGTGGCCTAGTGCTGTGCCTCCCAGCCTGGAGCTGCTCCCGGGGACAGGGAGACCAGGGTTGCCAGTGCCCATACATGCACTTGAGGGCATCTGTCACCCTAACAGTAACTACAAGACATGGCAGAGATTAAAAACAAAAAGCTCCTCTCTGCAGAAGGCAAGAGCATTGTGCCCTGGACAAGAAGAGAAGCTTTGTTAGGATATTACCGGATTTTGGGCTCTTGAGTTCTCTGAGAAATAGAAATAATGGAGAATCTAATTCTGTAGGTACAAAGCAAAAATTCATTAAAGCTTATGCAATTCAGCACAAGCGAGTCAGCGTCAGAGGGGATCTGTATGCTGAGCCCCAGGAAACAGGTGTAAAAAATGCTGTATCATGACTTAGCCTGGAGCTGAGTCCACATCTGGTATCATTGTGCTTCCTGAGACCCACCAAACCCTCTCTCCTACCTGACATATTAGTCCTGGGAACTGTAAGTGGTCAAACTAGAGGGAACAAAGAAGAAAAGAACAAAGGTGAACAGGATGCAGAGAAAGAAAACCACAATTTTTAAAAGGGAATTTTTTTTTAATATAGAAAAATCAGGGAACTGAAACTGAGTTTTTGCAGTGTAATTTTTTTTCTTGTGTTTACTCTTTTATCTGCTTTCTTCTTATCCTTGAACAAAGCAAGGACTCGTTGAAGTCCCACATCCTGACTTCAAAAATCATGGGTGTCTTTTTTTTTTTCCTTACCCATCTTAAACCTTTGAGTCTACAGATTAAGTTTAGTTCCAATAGAATGAATAAAATGTCTACTGTGCAAAACATGAGAGAGGCTCGCTTCCTCCATGACTCCATACACATGTGCTTTTGTGCTCTGCCTCATCTTTTTAAATTTTCATTCCTTTTTATTTTGCATTTGCTGCTTATTTAGGCCTCTCTTCATTAATGCATTTCCATCACATCCTTTGAAAGCAAAGTCAAGTCACCTTTTCTGAAATGCCTTCCTGGATGCATTTTCATCTTCCTTTTGGGTCACGATGTCTCTTATAGCTCGGCCTCCCCATAATCATCATCATCATCATCCTAATAGCAGCAAGCATTCACTGCACATCACACACTGATCCTGTGGTAGATATTTTATGGAGATTATCTCGAAGAATCCACAACCCTATGCATCAGATTTTTACAGATGAAGAATCTAAAGCACAGAGAGGTGAAGTAGCTGACCCAGGATGGCTCTCTGTAAATATCCCTTCCAGGGAAACTGTCTTTCTAATACTTTGGTGTTCACTCACCAAACATTGTCTTCAGCATTTCATTATGAAATATTTCAAACATACAAAGAAGTCAAAAGAACACTGCAATGAACAGCGGCATATCCTCCACTGAGACTCCCCCATGACCCCTACATGTTTTGGTTTAGTGTGAATCTATCCATCTATGGAGCCATCTTATTTCTGTCTTGGATTAATTTCAGAGGAAACTGCAGACACCACCACCTCCCCTTGTACCCCGGGACTTAGGCTTATATTTCATTCACTCACTCGCTGCTCAAACGTTCATGCCAGAAGGGAAATTTCATGTGGCAGCAAGTAAGTGCACCCCTCTCGTGGACTACTTGCCAAGTAGAGCACATGTCTTTTGTTTAAAATGGTAAATAAACTTTAAGCTTCTTTGCTTCAAAATTTGGTTGAAGTACTAATTTGGTCTCTAATGTTTATCAATACCTTTCAAGATCCTTGGGATTTGTCTCTATTAAGGCAAGAAGTAAATTTCCATCAGTAAACATGCAAACCAAAGGCAAGGCACACTTGTAGTCTTGGAATTCATTCCCCAAAACATTTCTGGGCCACAGAATAGTCGCTACTTCTAAGTCAGGTGGAATCGTTACAGCATTATTGGATTTGGATGAGAAAGAAAAGCAGACTGGTGTGGCAAGTGCCTTGGGAAAACCCCTGTGAGCAACAATAAAGTGGACCAGCAGAGCTGGTGACATTAGAGAAGACAGTGCATCTATTTGAGTCTGGAGAAAAGGAAGTAAACGTGGTTCGCTCTGAATCACACAATGATTTTCTGGGTCCCCAAAGGGCTTTATGAGAACCCAAAATGTGAATTTTCCAAGGTTAATTTTAAATTTCAATAAGGCATTTAACTTGGCTTAATTACATAAAACTGGATTTAATATTTTTTAATAACACTTCATTTTGAAAAAAGTCATGTAGGCAATACAAGTAAAATTCTCCTGGAAATTCATTTCAAGGTTCAAGTGTATGATTATAATATTTGCAATACATCTTAAATATATTACAGCTGTTTAATGCTGAAGACAATATGCTAAACAGTCTTAGTCCAAAGTGTTCTATGAAATACTTGACATGGGCATTGCTTTTCTGGTGGATTAGGAAACATAATTCAAGGGAATATTGAAGCCTGAAATTTGAGGTTGTTTTTATAACCATGATATTTAACAAGCAATATTTTCTGCTCCAGTAGATTCTAACTCATCCCTGTGGAGTCTAAAATTAATGGACAGACGAGTGGTTTCTAGATAGGGCTGTTAGATTTAGCAAATTAAAGTTTGTGATGCCTAGTTAAATTTGAATTTCAGATAAACATTGAATCATTATTTAGTATAAGTATATACCACTGATTTCACGAAAATAATTTTTTGTGTATTTTCCAAATACATAATCATCCTTATGCCAAACAGACATATTCAAGGCTGGTAGAGTTTGCTCTCCTTCACAAGTAAATACTTCAATTTTAAAGCGACTGGTGTGATTTAAAGCTTCCAACCTCATTTACAACTAGTCATGACCTTGATGAAAGATGACCAGAAGGAAAGAACAACTAAGGGTCTGAAAGCACTAGAAGTCTTTACTACAGAAATGTTTTCAATGGATACACTTCAGTGGCAACACTTTTCCATCTACATGACAAGGACAGACACACTGGGGTAGGGATCTCTTGTCTTGGTCATTTGTTGTTTTTCTAACCCATGAAACAATCACTGCTCCCCCTTTTCTTGACCTACAACATAGTTTGGAGGGTGACATGTACATGTAAGTTTATCAGTGAATATATCCTCTATATTGTAAACCCTACTCCAGAAAAAAACACATCACAAATGGAGAGAATCAAGAGAATACATAGAACATGAGGCAAAGTGACAACCTGAATGAAAATTCAGAAAACTTCAAGAGTATCTCAGTACTGGAGCATCCCTGTAAAATCTCGAGTCATTAGATTTCTTTTCTTTTTCTTTTTATTGAGGTAACATTAGTTTTCAACATTGTATAGGTTGCCAGTATAGTTTTTCGCCTCAGCAACCCAGTATCCAGTCACCATTGGACAATCAGTCCATCTACAGTTCCTCTGTCTCCTTCCCCTCTGGTAATGACCATTCTGTTGTCAGAATCTAAACATTTGTTTCTGTTTTATTTGTTTGCTTGCTTGCTTTACAAAGTCAACTAGAAAAAACAGCCCCAAGATTGAGTTGTTCATGCTACATCCCCATCCAGATTTAATAGCTCATTGTAGTTTCAATCCCTTCCAAAAGTATAATCCTAAACCAGCCACAATGTAGTTTCGGCATCATGACACCTGCATATGCCTGAGAAAAGATGGTTTTAACTCAAATAATCTTTTCTTCTGCTACTAACCTTATTCCATCCTCTCTGTCTACAAATATCCTCCATTTTGTGTAGCCCCTTGCAGTATCTAGATGAGTTCTTGCCCAACTCCTGAATCAATTAAAAAAGCCAATTAAACCTTTGAATTTATGACATTTATTTTTAACACTAAGGAATCACTATATTTTAACCATTGCCATGGACTCCTGTCCTTCGGGATATGAAACATAGGATTTCAGTGTAATCTGTTTCAACCATTTTTTTTCCTTGAGACTCCACAAAGTAAAACCTTTTCTCTCTCTCTCACCATAATTCTCATTATGGAAGACTTTCAAACTTTGATACCTTTAAAAAAAAATTAGCAGTAGAACAAACACTTCTGTCAAACAAAATCTCATGATGAACAAACGAAGCGGACAAAAATTATAAGCTACATTTACACACTGTAAGTCATATAAAAATGAATCCTAAAATGACATTCCAGTAAACTCCTAACATGTAATGGTTGAAATTTTTCACTAATTGGTTTCCTGACCTAGAATGAGCACCACATCTTCAGTGGGATCGATAATAAACCGATCTTATCTTTTAGACCCATTGCATTATGAAAATATGGTATATGTCAAGTGTCTTGAAAGGAAACAGAGCATCCTACTGACCATTTACTAGGATCCTTCCAATTCAGGAATGTGGGAACTGAGGCTCACAACTGGGGCACCATCACTTTCCGTGGAGATTCAGTCAAAGCTACACAACTCGTCAGTGCCAGAGCCCTACACAAAGACTTCTGCACACTGAGGAAAAAGGTACTTCGCAGTGAACAGCACTTATTATGCTCTGCAGTGCTTCTTCTAGATTCAGCTATTTATTTTAATCAGGGATACTTTCCTGAAGGTCCCACCTCACCACTGAGAACCTTTACTGCTAATTCTTAATTTGTTTTGTTTAGTGTTCCCTGCAACAATGCTAACTTAACTTATCAGGCTTTGTTCTGACCTGTCTCGTAGCTTGTATCTAGCTAACAGCTACTAAGATTTCAATATCACTGCCCATTTCCCCCCTTCTCAGCAGTCAACATTTAACATCTTTTAAGAAAACATGTGGGAGGTGGTTGATAAAAACAGGTGTTGGAAGGTCTGAGAGCTCTGGGCTGAAATCCCCACAAAATGATAGCATGCTCCCTGGAGATACTGACAGCTTCCACCCCACCCCACCCCACTCCACATTAGTGGGTATTTCTTGACATCTCCCTGCTTAACTAGGTGCTTTCTGGTCCAAGAGGAGAGACAATACACTAACAGAACAGAAAAAAACTTTTGCAGCTACAGGCTCCTAGACTTTGACGGGGCTTCAGGAATAGAGAAAGACTGATGCTGTAATAGTGAAATTAAAAATACTCTTGGGAAATGAAAGACCTGATGATGAGTAAATAGGACCACCCACAGGATATAAATTATGAGACTCCATGACTGTGAAGATGCAGACCAGGCTATCATATATCCTGATAAAAGGCAGAAAATGGTTGGGGATGGAGGTCGACTATAAAGAGACATGAGGGAACTTTCTTGGGTGATGGGAATGTCCTCGATCTTAATATAATTATTTACATAATTGTAAATACTGCCTAAATTTTATTGGGGATTATTTAGCACCACTCAAAACTCTCTTTACTGAACTGGTTTTTTCCTTACTCAGACATACTACATGTTGACTATGGAGCAAAAAGATTTTCCCCCGTGATGCCAAAATGTGAGATTTTACCTAATATATACTATTACACACCCACCACACAAACATGCAAAAAAGAACAAAAGAAATCTATGGGAAGATTAGTGAGACTCCATGGTATGAAAATAGCAGCTATGTAGCTTGCCAGAGGCCAACTCCCTCCCTCATCTGTCCCTGATATATTTTTACTTTAAGAAGCAGAAAATAAGAGCCTTTCCTGGTAGCAGTGGGCTAAAGTACAGCACTAAGAAGCTAAAACTACTTCAGCACAAGTTGAATCCCCACCCAGGAGGTGATCCACATGGCAGGGCAAACCTCTCCTAACCAGGCCGCTGCTCTCCCCTCAGCAGTATACTTCATCAATCTGCTTATTCTGTTCACAACGCTGTCTCAGGTAAAGTCTCTCACCACCACCACACCTCTGGCCTGTACCCCAGTTCTGTATAAATAAATAAATCTTTTTTTAAAAAAAAAAAAGCAGGCCCTCCCTGGTGGCGCAGCGGGTTAAAGCAATGCACTAAGAAACTAAAGCTACTTCCGCATGAGTTCGATTCCCGCCTGCCCGGAGGTGACCACATGGCGAGGCAGACCTCTCCTG
>NW_004567128.1:5467332-5469622 GCF_000260355.1 Condylura cristata
AAAAAAAAAAAAGCAAAAAATAAAACTGAATACCCAAATTCTAGCCTAAGTGTTGGTGACGTTAGGTTTTAGGCAGTGTTTTTGTTCCTCTTCTAGATTGTTAGGCACAGAATGTAAAATCTGTGAGATAAATAAGACACTATTGTGTTAAACACAGTCAAACTACCCACCCAGTTTCTCAACACCAAAGCAGGGTCCTTTGAGCGAAAGGTGCCCTGTGCTGTCATCCCCCACTCAGTGAGAATATCAGCTTCCTCTAGACTTTAGCACACTAGTAGAGATTTGAAGCAGTGTAATAGAACCTCAATCAACTGTCCATAAACGTAGAGAAGTTACTTTTAGGAAAAGAGCTGATACAGTAAATGGTCTCTCAAATAAGCATTTGTGGATTTGCCTGCTTTGACAAATTTATGATGAAATTGTTTTTCCCAGACTTCTTAATTGTCTGTGGGTTTACTTTTTTCTCTCCTTCCCTTGCAGTTTCTCTTCTTTTGACAGGTTTAGGGTCAAGGAAAGGAAATCCCAAACAAAAGCAAATAGTGAGAAAGCTAGCCTGCCCGACTCCTCTTCCTCCCTGTACTGCACCCTGCCCCTCCCCATTATTCTTGCTGATTGCCCATTTTTGTTTGTCTTTGTGTAAATAAAGGCTGGTGCCCACTGGTCTCCATCCCAGCACTACATTTTACTCCCTCCCCTTTGTGGACACTCCCCGACTTCCACTTTTCTTTGTTTAACATTGTATAAATAAATAGCCCTGTAAATTGCCAAAGAGCAGGACGGTGGTCTTTTGGACATGAGTCTGCTGCCCTTCTCATTGGTACACAAATAAAACCTTTTCCTCAAACTCTGTTTCCTTTTATTGGCTCAGGGAAACTGAGGCTGGCGTTCGGTAATAGGGCCACCATTCTTTTGTGAACCAGGACTGTTTTCCAGTCTTTGCCAGTATTTGCTACAGGGATGCGTAGTTCTGATACCCTGTCAAGAAAGAACTAGCCACAGCTTCAGGAGGCTGAAATATAGCATTAGTCATTCCTTACAGAAACTGAAGGGTGAGCAACCACAACCTCAGTGGTGTATTTCCCAAGAAAATACATAGCCAGTATATGCATCATGCATTTCTATGAGGGTCTGTCCACATTGGCACAGAGCTGAAGCCAACTCTAAAGATAAAGATCCCTTCAAAAGTCTCCAGAAAAGAGACTCTAAGGAGAAAAATCGATGGTGTGTGTGTTCCATAAGGAGAATAGGCTCTATGAAGACAATCTGAGAAGAAAATCTATGCAAGGTTGCAAACCCTGAGACAAAAGGCTCCATGAGGACAATCTGAAGAGAAATATCTATGGGGGGGATAATTCTTAAATAGAAACCACTCTACAAAAGAGAATCTGAGGAGAATATCTATTGGAGCATTATTTCTGAGGTAAATTTCTGTAGAAAAGACTATAGAAAGACAATCTAAAGAGAAAATATACAAGGTGTGTGTTCCCTGTGCAGAAAACACTCCATGAAGACAAACCAAGGAGAAAAATCTATAGGGTAGATCTCACTGAGTACAAAACCCTCTAGAAAAGAGAATACGAGGAGAAATATCTATGGCATGTGTATTAGCTGAGGAGAAAGTGGATCTATGAAAACAATCTGAGGAGACATATCTGAGGAGCATATCTTTCACAGGAGAAACAGATCTAGAAAAGATAATATGAGGAGAAATAACTAAGGTGTATTTATGAGGTAAAACGCACAGGAAAATGTTCCATAAAAGAGCATCTGAGGAGAAAAATCGATGGGACCTGGATTTCTAGGTAAAGAAAGGAGCATAAGAGGAGAAATATCTCTGGGGATTGGATTTCTGAGGTAAAATTCACAATAAAATGCTTAGAAAAGAGCATCTCAGGAGAAATTTCTATGGGGCCCGGACGTCTCAGGTAAAATTCACGAGAAAAAGCTCTAGAAAAGAGCCTCTAAGGAGAAATTTCCATGGGGCCACTATTTCTGAGTTAACATTCACTAGAATAAGGTCTACAAAACAGGCTCTGAGGAGAAATTTCTATGGGGCCTGAAGTCTCAAGTAAAATTCATTAGAATAAGGTTCTAGAAAAGAGCCTCTAAGGAGAAATTTCTATGGGGCTTGCTGGTCTGAGGTAGGTAAACGTCTCTCGAAACGGCTCTAGAAAAGCGCCTCTGAGGAGACAGTTCTATAGGGCTTGCTGGTCTAAGGTAAAAGGCTCTGGAGAAGCGCCTCTGAGGAGACAGTTGTATGGGGCTTGCTGGTCTGAGGTAAACGTCTCTC
>NW_004567128.1:5471987-5472768 GCF_000260355.1 Condylura cristata
AGAGAAGCGCCTCTGAGGAGACAGTTCTATGGGGCTTGCTGGTCTGAGGTAAACGGCTCTAGAGAAGCGCCTCTGAGGACACAGTTCTATGGGGCTTGCCGGCCTCTGAGGATACAGTTCTATGGGGCTTGCCGATCTGAGGTAAACGTCTCTCGAAACGGTTCCAGAGAAGCGCCTCTGAGGAGAGAGTTCTGTGGGGCTTGTTGGTCTGAGGTAAACCTCTCTTGAAACGGTTCTAGTCTAGCGCTGCCTCTGAGGTGACAGGTCTATGGGGCTTGTTGGTCTGAGGTAAACCTCTCTCGAAACCGCTCTAGTTTAGCGCTGCCTCTGAGGAGACAGGTCTATGGGGCTTGCTGGTCTGAGGTAAACGTCTCTCCAAACGGCTCTAGAGAAGCGCCTCTGAGGAGACAGTTCTATGGGGCTTGCCAGTCTGAGGTAAACGTCTCTCGAAACGGTTCTAGAGAAGCGCCTCTGAGGAGAAAGTTCTATGGGGCTTGCTGGTCTGACGTAAAATGTTCTGGAGAAGCGCCTCTGAGGAGACAGTTCTATGGGGCTTGATGGTCTGAGGTAAACGTCTCTCCAAATGACTCTAGAGTAGCACCTCTGAGAAGACAGTTCTATGGGACTTGCTGGTCTGAGGTAAACGTCTCTCCAAACGGCTCTAGAGTAGCGCCTCTGAGGAGACTGTTCTATGGGGCTTGCTGGTCTGAGGTAAACATCTCTCCAAAAGGGCTCTAGAGAAGCGCCTCTGAGGATACAGTTCTATGGGGCTTGCTGGTCT
>NW_004567128.1:5472868-5480223 GCF_000260355.1 Condylura cristata
ACAGTTCTATGGGGCTTGCTGGTCTGAGGTAAACGTCTCTGGAAACGGCTCTAGAGAAGCGTCCATGAGGAGACAGTTGTATCGGTCTTGCTTGACTGAAGTATAAGTCTCTGGAAAAGGCTCTAGTGAAGAGCCTCTGAGGAGAAATTTCTATGGGACTGGCTTGTCTGAGGTAAAATTCACTAAAATAACGCTCTAGAAACGATCCTCTGAGGAGAAATATCTATGGGACCTCGATGTTTGAGGTAAAAGTCTCTAGAAACGTCTCTAGAAACGAGCATATCAGGAAATATATATATGCGGCCTGATTTCTTAGGTAAAAGTCACTGAAATGTCTGTAGTAAAGAGACTCTGAGGAGAAATATCTATGGGGCCTGTATTTCTGATCTAAAATTGACTAGAATTAGGATCTAGAATAGAGCCTCTCATGAGAAATTTTATGAGGCCTGTATTTCTTAGTTAAAATTCACTAGAAAAAGCTCTAAAAATGGCATGTAAGAAGATCTATGCGGTATGTTTTCCCTGTGGTGAAATGCTCTATGAAGACTGTCTGAGGAGAAAATCTATGGGCCTGTATTTCTTAGGTAAACAACTCTAGAAAGACTCTAGAAAAGAGAATCTTGGATAGATATCAATGTGGTGTCACATTCTCTAAGGAGAAAAGACCCTACGTAAACAATGTTAGGAGTAATATCTTTTGAGTATTACCTCCAGAGCTCCTAGTTGTTTAGCTGAAGTTTCCCATTAATCCTTTATGTCAGCTCAGCTTCTCCCTTACCAAATTTCCCCCCTATTTTCTTTCTTTCCGCAGGTGTAGATTCCAAGGGCACCCCTTAAATTCTAAATATGGGGGCACTCCTTGTTAGGCAGTGGTTTAGAGTACAGCACTGAAAAGCTCAAGCTACTTCACCATGAGTTCAGTCACAGCCCCAGACTTGATCCACATGCTGCCACAGACCTCTCCTTACCCCTAACTGCTCCCCTCCACAGTGTACCTTATTGAGCCTCTTCTGCTCCCCACTCTTTCTCTGGTGAATCTGCTCACTGCTCCTGAACCTCTGGCCTCTATCCCAGTTCTCTATGCATAAGTAAATAAATCTTAAAAAAAAACCCTAAGTCTGCTTCCTAAGAAACTCGACCTTTGACAGTTATGAGGCTCATCTTGGGCAAGGCACTGGCATACCTGGAGGTGATCCAATGTGCATGAAATTATATTTATTTTAAAAGCTGCCACAATGGTCGTAGGTTTGCTTCAAATTTAGCCTCACAGAGTTAGGTTATAATCATAATGAACATAACCATCCACATATATGATAGTAGATAATTCTCCGTGGGTGTCTTACATTTCCACATGTCTTATAGGCAGACACTTTTATTCTAGACTATTTTTAAGGATCGTTGTACAGTCAACATCCCTGGATGACTGAAGGAGTGTGTCCCTCCACAGGAGGGCAGGTTTATTTTCTGAATACTTTCATGAAGATAATGTCTCTCTTTGATGCAAAAGTCAGGCAAGTTTTCCAATAAATGGAGGTTCCAAAACTTTGGAAGTTTAGCTGGGACATAAGCCCACTGCATGCACAGCATACACATGGGATGTTCTCTGTTGCCCTGTGGAACTTGCAGGACAAGTGAAACCAACACAAATATGAAACCCATTCTACTCACTAAGCTGCAAGTCATGAAATAGTAATTAGTGGTTACCATAGGCTTGCATAAAACACTTTATAGTTATAATAGTCTATTTTAAGATGATAAATTACTCTTGATCATTTCATTATGAGACTACCTTTAGCATTTCTTTTGAGGCAGATTTATGTTGATGAATTCAGGTGTTTTTTTTTTTGGAAAAAGTCTTTATTATCTCTCATTCATTTTTGAAGGACAGCTTTTTTCTTTAAATACCGTGAATATATCATTGTACATTCTCCATGCCTACAAGGTTTCTGCTAAGAAATCTGCTCTGAAAGGGGTTCCCTTGGATATAGTGAGTTTCTTTTATTTTACTGCATTTGAAAATCTCTCTTTGTCTCTTTTTTTTTTTTGTCAATTTTATTATAATGTAGTATGTCTCAGGAAAGTTATCCTCGGATTGAATCTGATTGGGTACCTATGAACTTCCTGTACCTGAGTATTTTTATCTCTCTCCAGATTTTGAGCATTTTCAGTCATTATTTAATAAAATAACCTGTATTCTCCCTTCTCTAACTCTTCACTTTTTGGGATATCAAACTTGAGCAATCCTTAAAAGTGATATTCTTTGGAGGATTATTCCCAAAGTCTCTTATTCTGCCATCTTATTGGTATCACTGTCCTTAAACAATCCCTAGTTGGAACAAAGTTAAAGACTTTGTTATGCTTGTTGGGTTCAGATAAAGGGCAGAAAGTAAATAAGCAGCTATCTTATCACTGTCAGTTGGAGGAAATAAAAACAATCCCATTAGTGAAGGATTGCAGTGCTGTATTTCTATTGACATTTCAATATTATTCAGTTAAGCACTTCTCAGGGGAAAAAAATATTTAATTGGTATCTTAAAATTTGAAGAAAACCTGTACCACTAAATAGGAGATCAGCATGTTCCCAGTGGTAGCTGACATAGAATTTGATCAACAATCTAAGCAAATCTTATTTCCAAGTTCCTGTGCCTGTGTCTTAAGAAATGGAAAAACATATCCAGATAAACACCCTACATTTCTTAACCATTTGCTTCACTGAGATTGGGTATTTCATAGAATTCTTTTTTATAAAGGATAGAATGAACAATTCTGGGTAGGACTAAGGAGATTCTTTATGATACTCAAAAAATTACTTAAATTGAATCTTCAAAGTCTGTTAAAATAAATTCTAAGTCAACATGCAATGTAGGTATAAATCCTTAAAACTTTTCCTTTCTAATTCCCAAGATGCCAACATAATTCTTTACGGTTGACAGTGTAATAAAATGTCTAGCCCTGACCCTCAAGGAGAAGTACCTCAGAATTTTCAGAACGAGATAAACTCATATAACTTGCCCATCTTTGCTATAAGTAGAAGGAAAATATACTGGGATTTGTTTTGCAACAAGTTTAATGTACAAGTAGAACATATATTTTGTACGCTATGTAGAAGAATCAATATTACTAAGATCTCAATTTTCCTCCAAATCAATCTATCAATTTGTTATAAAACAAATTGAAATCTCAGCAACCTATTTACAGAAATTGATAAGCTGATTTTAAAGTTTATAAAGAAACACATGGGACTTTAAAATAACCAAAAGTTCTAGAAAATAGCAAAGTTGGAGGACTTTTACTTGCTAATTTCAAGATTCACTATAAAGCTGCTGTAGTCAAAATAGTGTGGTATTTACATAAATATAGAAGCATAGGTCAATAGAACAAACTGGAGATTGCAGAAACTGGCCCACATATATATGTCAACTGACTTTCAACAAAGGAGCCAAGCCAATTCAAGGAGACAGGAAATATCTTCTCAACAAATGATGCTAAAACAATTGGCTAGTCAATTGAAAAACATAAAGCCTTGACTTGATCTCACATCGTTCACACGAATTGATTCAAAATGCATTGTAGACCTAAATGTAAAAGTTAATGCCCTAAGACTTTTAGAAGAAAACATAGGAGAAAACACTTGCTAACTCAGAGTAAGCAAATGTTTCTTAAATATGTTACAAAAGAACAAACCATAGTAATAAAAACTTGATAAGCTGAACTTCAGTAATAGGAAAAAAACAAATGCAAAACATATAAAAGAAAATATTTGCAATATGCGTGCCTTACTAAGAACTTATATGCAGATATAAATATCAGCTGAAAAAATCTTTTAGGGAGACTGTATTAGGAGCTACATATTAGATTTTATCAGGGTTTCTCAACCATTTTTTCATTCTTCAAGGAGCTTTTTAAGACATTGTTTTCTTAACTGGTACCTAAAAGAAATGCTAATACAACAGGTAAGCTATATATCTGCCTATGTCCTGTGTTTATATCTGTGCTACAAATATCAAGGGTAATACTTTTTTCACACATGCTGCCAAAAAAAATTTCTCACCCATTGAGAATTCTTGCGTTACATTAAGTACATTTTGTTTATTTCTCTAAAAGTGATCAAGATGTTGTGGTCATATAATAAATGTTATTTTAAGAGTTGGATAAGAAATAAATATTTTAAAATAATGTTATGTCCTTTATTATAATATCCCAAATTTACATGTAATATATTGTACATTACATTTATTTTAATATATAGTTCAGAATGTAATAAAACTAACACCAAATGTCAATCAAATCAAATGGTGGGTATATACAGGTTGACTATAACATTCATTCTATTTTTTTCATGGTTTGGACTTTACATACTAAAAAGCAAAATAGAAAAAGTGTTAGTTCAGCTTGGTGATAAGGAATGTAGTGATTTTTAAAAATTATTCTTTGCATTACACTATATGTTTTAATTTTTTCATATTAAATATATATCTACATTAGCAATAAGGCTATGGCTTATAAGAAAAAAAAATTTTTTAAGATTTATTTATTTGTGCATACAGAACTGGGGTACAGGCCAAAGACTCAGGGGTGGTGAGAGGCTTCACCAGAGACAGAGTGGGGAGCAGAACAGGCAGATCTACAAAGTACACTGCTGAGGGGAGCAGGGGGCGGATCAGGAGAGGTCTGCCTCGCCATGTGGTCACCTCCGGGGCAGGCGGGAATCGAACTCATGTGGAAGTGGCTTTAGCTTCTCAGTGCTGTGCTTTAACCCGCCTGAAAATATTTTTAACAAACTAATAACATAAAGTAACCTCATTGTCCTGATAATAGATCTCTATTAAAGGCAAACCTAAAACAATCGTCAAATTTATGGGAAAATGTTGAAAGTTTCTCTGCTATCAGAGAGCCAAACAGTAGCATTTCTTCGACATATTAGGATCCAAGAACTCGATTCTCTCGAAAGACAGAGCGTCACATAAGAATGCAATTCGCAAAGCAGAGTTTATTGGGCTTGCTAGCCAGGGTCAAGCCGGTTCCTGCCGGACACGAAGGACCGAGGGTTCGACCAAGACCCCGACCAAAGGAATGTCAGGGAATATATAGGCCTTATTGGCCGATACATAAGTCATAGCCCGCGCAAGTTCAAAGCCCGCGCTAATTCAACTTAGCAAATGGATTCAAAGATTAACAGACGTCACAGCCTGGGTCACAGTTCAACCACCCAAGGACAGGTTTCCAGGAATAGATGTCTCATTTCCTGGTGCCTCAGGTCCAATCAGCCTGGGCCACACCATTCCCATTATCCAATCAATTTAAATGTACATTGTCCCTCTTCAACCTATCTGCATTCGAGGGTGGTGGGTGGGGTGGGGCTTGGTGGGGGTGCTTGCCTGGGCTAGATTTGTTCAGGCCTGCTTTACTTCCTCCATTCCTTCAGACACTGGCTACAGGAGCTTAGCCAGTGCAAAAAGATAAAGCAAGCAAATAAAAGATCCAAGGAATGAGAAAAACTTTTCTTCATCGGAAAATCTAAAATGATTTATAGGTTAAAAAGAAGAATTAGGACCCTCCTTGTGGTGCAATGGGTTACAGCTCAGCACTATGAAGCTAGGCACAAGTTCAACACAAGTTCCACTCCCACCAAGAAGCTGACCCACATGGCGAAGCAGACCTCTCCTGTCTCCCTGATGCTCCCCTCAGTAGTGTACTTCATCAATCTGCCTGTTCTGCTCCCCACTCCATCTCACCCCCCTGCACTTCTGGCCTGTACCCCAGTTCTATATGAATAAATAAAATAAATTTTTTTAAAAATAAGAAGAAAAGCCAATGGTCACTTAATCATCCACTTTGGAAGGCTTCAGGATTATGTACTAAAAATAAACCGGTATATAATATGTCACTACCAATTTATTCTGTGTCTGGAAATATATCCTGAAATACTCTTGTACTAGGAGACATTTATGAACATATAAATAGAATCACATTTGTATTAACAATAAAGGGATAAGGTAACCAATCCCGGCATCCATCAACACACAAAGAGAATGTGCACATATATTCAACTGAATGCTATTCAGAGGGGTTTGAGCACTTTCATTGCTGCCTACAAGCTCTGCCCCTGCTTCTAGAGTCTCTTAGGAATGCATGTGGTAGGCCACTGGGAAGAGCAAGCTAGAAAGAGAAACTAACCAATAAATTCCCAAACCTTAGACCAACTCAGAAAGCACCCTCACAAAGGATTGCACATTTTTATTTCTTTGAGTCTTCAGTGTCTTGAACTCCTCGAGTGTCTAAATGTGTCGCTATCAAACGACTCCAAAGGAAAAAACTTTCACGTGCAATTTTATAACAAATGCACTAAGTATAGAGTTAGATTAAACAGATTCTTAGTGCCCGAGCCTTTTGATCAAAACAGAAGAGGTTCTTCTCTTCTTTCATTGTGCTAGATAATAGCAAATGTCTTATCCTAGAATTGCAGTCAATTTTTCAATAATAATTTTGCTTTTCTTTCAGCCTAAATAAAAGCTCACAGCTCCCATCTCTATTTGAACACTGGTTCAAATGAGGGTCACAAGTCTTCTGAAAGAGCAGAATTTGTTAACATCTCATAGTTTGCATTGTTTTATTATTCAACACGCTTCTCCCTATTAAAAACATTGTGAATATCCTCAATTTATCCTGGTGTATTCTTCCCAGTCGAAGCCTCCAAACACTCCGGAAATACTTCTCCTTTTCCTCAGTCTTAGAGAACTCAGCCTCCTTTTTCTTCTCCCATGCAATCTCTATCACAGCCACTCAGGTTTCAAGGTAGATCACAGGCCAGCTGCTATCACAGCACACTCATCCTCTAAGCCAATTTAATGTGGTAGTCAGCTTGGACCACCACAGTAAACACCACAGAGCCCAAGATGAAGGTGTTGGTCGCTTTCTCATAGCATCTTCACATTACAGAGAGAGCAAAAGCCAGGCTCTGGTGTCTGCTCCTCTAAGCCACTATTCATACTGAATTAGGGCACCACCCTACTGACCTCATCCAACCTTAATCACATCTTTGTCCAAATGTAGCCATGCTGGGAGGATTAGAGCTTCCACCTGTGAACTTGAGAAGTGAGGTGGAACATCCCTCAGTGCAGAGCATCACCATGTGCTGAAGGACCAGGTTGGTTTTGTTGCTTTGTTTTTAAGTTTCAACACTTTTCTATAAATTCATTAGAAATGAATCCCTAAAATGCACGGGACTATGGTGGTGGCACAGGGGTGATTTGGTGATGGGAAACCTGCGGGGATTACAATCGAGATGGAAAAAAAAAATGTGCAAAATGATGTAAAAATAAACTTTGTAATAAAAATAAATAAATAAAATAATA
>NW_004567128.1:5480718-5494900 GCF_000260355.1 Condylura cristata
AAAGACCATACATGATAATCCTCATACTGCAGATTTCCTCGTCTCCTGTTAGTTAGCCACAATTTGCCTCATCCATCAGCCTGTACAGAACTCCCCTCTACACCCTTTACCTGCCACCAGCAGCAGCAACCCCTGTGCACCAGACCCAGGAGGCTGCCAGTCACCACCCTGATCGAAGGCTCATTCTACATTTTTGGGACATGCACAAACTTTGAAATCCTGCATCCCAAGAGTGAAGTTTTTGTGCTACTTCCAGGTCTTAAGATGTTGAGTGCCTCTTGTGCAGTCTCTTTCCTGTCTGTGCTCACCGGAACTGGCATCTATTTGACCCCGGCCCAGTGGGAAAGACACAGACAAAGCCCCTATGCTCGGAGGACAACTCCAAGGAGCATGCTGGCCCAGAGCAGCCTCTCCGTGGGAAGAGTGGAGAATGGGCTGCGGGGGCAAAGGAAGCCATGATGGTACGGTAATGTGGACTTGCTCCCGTGAGTATCCGCCATTCCAGCACCCAGATCCACCTTCTGTTCCACATTTGAGTGATGAAAGGCAGCTCGGTGATCAGAGCAGCCAAAACGAGGGGTGTGGACTAATCTACAATGAAAAGGAAAACTCAGCTCAATGGCAATGAAGCTGGTGGCTTGCCAGTTCCCTTCATTCACACAGATGAGTACTCCCTTCCTTTTCGAACACACGGACAGACTTCCGTGACATGCTAAGCCAGCACTGAACCAAAAGAGGAAAATAGATTTTGTTTGTATGAAAAATGCAAACGCCAAGAAGATGCAGATGCAAATTTTATTTTCATGAAGCATCAAATGATCCACTGTGGAAGTTGAATAAATCAGAACTCAGAAAACAAATCTAGCTGTGTAAAGTCAGGGCTGGGGCATATGGACAAGAGCGGCAATACTCTTGGGCTGAAATCTCTTGCTTGGATTTTGAATTAGACAAATGTTCTTCCACGATGCTGGTTTGCTCAGAAAGAGAAGGACCTGTCTCACAGGCATTTATACTTCGACATGACTCCTTTGTAAATACCCTCTCACAGTTTTAGTGCATGATCACTCAAAAAAAAAAAAAAAAAAAGAACGCACAGGCCTTTGGGGGAATCACACATATTTGCTGTTCTTCTGCCTCTGCACTCTATTCTTCTCTTTCTCACCACACTCATCACTCTGTAGTCGTCACTCAACATATTGGACCCCCTTGCTAGGCTGTGAGCCCAGCCTCACATAAGAGCCCGCTTTTTTCGCCCTGGCCTCTGCAACCCCAGATCACCTTCCCCAAAGCGTGCACCCAACAATACCTGCAGAATACATGAGCGATCAAGCAACCTGGCCTTCCCACTTTTCTTTCCTGAAAGCTTCTCAAACTAAAAGAAAATTCCTCCCTGCCTGTGCAGCCTCAAGAGGCAAGCTCATGGCTTGGATTTTCTTTTGCACCGCTCTGTATTTGAAGTATTTTGCATTCACGTTGCTACACAAGCACATGAAGATTTTGTAAAATTGAATCACTTAGGGCTGGGGTCATGTAGCATCATCTGGCTGCTCAGTCCTGCCCGTCATTCCCACTAGCTGATCCAGGCAACTGCCTGTAAGAAGAGACAGGGAGCTGGAGAATCCTCGGTAATGTACATATGGGAGAAAGTGGGGCGAGCAGGCCAAAGGAGTAGAACTTTCAGCTAGAGAAGAACTGAGTCCTGGGAATGGACTGTGCAGAGGCACTATAATTAACAACACTGTGTGGTACATTTGAAAGTCACTGAACAGGTGATCTTAAAGTTCTATCACTTGGGGAGAAAGATAGGTAATAAGGATGGTTACTGATGTTAACTAGACTTACTGAGGCAATCATCTTGCAATGTACACAAATATTAAATCACTATGTTATAGACCTGAAATTAATATGTCAATTATAGCTCAACAAAAATGAAATTAAAAACACGCCAAAGGAAAATATGCGAAATGTTAACACTTATTTACCTGGGCAGGTGGCATCTGTCACATAATCTGTAATCATTACTAATTTTTTTTAATTAAAAAAGAAATACCTACAACAAGAAAAAATTTGTTGGCCAATACAGAGTCTGGTATAAGTGATCAAGGGGTCGCTTCTTCCTGTTTCTGTGTACTGGTTCACCCCCGGAAGGGCTTGTTCCAGGTCTGATTAGGATGTCCTCAGCAGCATTTAGTGCCAGAGCATTGTCTTCCTGTCTAAATTACCCCCTTAAATGCAGAGACAAGCACTACTGTTAAGAGTTTGAGCTAACCCTGCACAGGCAGCGGTTCCCACGGGTGGCTGTCATACGAGCATTACCTGGAAGGGTTACTGAAGCGCACAGCTGGCTGGGCTCCTGGCATCTGCATTTCTAGCAAGTTCCCGGGCATTCCTCTGCCTAACGTTAGTCCAGGACTGTACTGGAGAACCACTGACCAACCATAAGAAAGAAAAGCTTACTTGAAATGAAGGCTGATTTTACTGTGGACAATTTATAACTGGTAGAAAAGTTTTAAGTCAATGGTAGAGGCTTTTGAAAGTTTTAATGTGATTTTACCGCCTAAAGATTTTTATATAATTATTTTCAAGGAAAAATTATATCAATTTCATCAAAATACTCACTAGTTTATTTGGGACCAAAAAGGTCTAAGGGAAAGAAAGAGCTCTATACAAGCTTAAAAATGGCAAGTGCTGAATTTGTTTAATGAAAATCACACTGGTGGCACAAAGGTTTAAAGCACAGCACTATGAAGTTGTCAGCAGCCACGGCAGTATGAATTTGATCCCGGCCAGGGAGCTGACCCACAGGGCACAGCAGACCTCCTATCTCCCCACTGCTCCCCTCAGCAGTGTATTTCAATAGATCTGCCTGTTCTGCTCCCCATTCTGTCTCTGGTGAATCCTCTGTCTCTGGTGAATCCATACCTCTAACCTGTACCTCAGTTCTTCTATGCATAAATAAACTTTTTTTAAAAAAAGATTTATTTAGGCCCTCCCTGGTGGCGCAGCGGATTAAAGCACTGCACTGAGAAGCTAAAGCCGCTTCCACATGAGTTCGATTCCCGCCTGCCCCGGAGGTGACCACATGGTGTGGCAGACCTCTCCTGACCCACCCGCTGCTCCCCTCAGCAGTGTACTTCATCGATCTGCCTGTTCTGCTCCCCACTCTGTCTCTGGTGAAGCCTCTCGCCGCCCCGAGCCTCTGGCCTATACCCCAGTTCTGTATACATAAATAAATAAATCTTAAAAAAAAAAAAAGATTTATTTATTTGTGCATACAGAACTGGGGTACAGGCCAGAGGCTCAAGGGCGGCGGGAAGCTTCACCAGAGACAGAGTGGGGAACAGAACAGGCAGATCGACGAAGTACACTGCTGAGGGGAGCAGCGGGAGGGTCAGGAGAGGTCTGCCACGCCATGTGGTCACCTCTGGGGCAGGCGGGGATCGAACTCATGCAGAAGCGGCTTTAGATTCTCAGTGCTGTGCTTTAACCCGCTGGGCCACCAGGGAGGGCCCTGCATAAATAAACTTTAATAAATAAAATAAAAATCACCCTAGAATGTATATAACATGTTGTGCACTGTATGTGTATGACATACCACATACATACATAAATTAATGTTTAGTTTCCTGTTCATCTGTCTTGAGAACTACAGAAACCCTAATCTCTCACATCACCACCCCTTTCTACTACCTACAATAACTGCGCCCACCTGTTCCCCAGGCCTTTACCTCACACACCTGTCACCTCGCGAGGTCTCCTTCCAAATCGCAGCTGCCAACTTCCCAGATGTTTATTTTGTATTTTGCTGCTGGTTTCTCAAGATCCCCTGTGATTATTCAATTTATTGCAATGTATAAACTTCGATGATGCTCTCCGAAAAGAAACATCTTACTCTTAGAGCTGTTTCAAAGAGCCCAGTTTTACAATTCCAATTTCACTGAGCATTTATTTTCATTTAATAGCTAAACTTTCTTCATAAAGCTATGTTTGGGTTCTAACTGCCATCTTCAAAGATGCATGCATGAAAATCCAGGAGGAAAATGTAAAAGGCAACAGTCATCTGCCTTTAAGATGCCACCTTCACAAAGCTAAATTTACCAGCGGGCTTCATGGGGAGCAAGAGCAAAACAACTCTGTCAATTAAATAGCTGCTTCCACCCCATCACAGCATCCAGTGGAGCTAGAACTATCAGCAAATTAAATACGATGAAAAGGAGAGAAAAGGAAAGATATTGGCAGCTTCCATTAAGGTTCCTCAGCTTCCAGAAAATAGGACTTCATCAGGAAGTCTTTCCCAGACTTCACCTGTCCCTGAATGTGGATTCTCGATGTGCCAAGCATCATAGCATAGCAAAAGCTCAAAAAAAAAAATCACTGGAGTTGGGCCTAATTTAAGATTTTGTAGTCCCAGGATCTAGTTCAACAAAATACTGTCTACAGTAATTCAAGAACTTGTGGAAAGGAGGCCCATACAAAGGAGCCAAAATATTTTCTCCAATTCTTGTAGGCTCCAAAACGCATGGTTGGCAAGTGATCTGAGTCAGCTTATCCCAGAAAAGAGCTCACAAAAGTCATCGAAACAATGGCATAAGCAAGAGACCCAATATGGGTATATAAAAAGTAGAGTAGTTGGCCCTCCGTGGTGGCACAGCAGGTTAAAGCACAGCACTGAGAAGCTAAAGCCACTTCAGCATAAGTTTGAACCCCACCCAGGAGGTGATCCACATGGCATGGCAGACCTCTCCTGACCCACCCACTGCTCCCCTCAGCAGAATACTTCATCCATCTGCCTGTTTTGCTCCCCACTCTGTCTCTGGTGAATCCTCTTACCGCCCCTGCACCTCTGGCCTGTACCCAGTTTTGTAGATATAAATAAATAAATCTTTTAAAAAAAAAAAAAGTAGAGTAGTCATAGAAAATTAAGCTCCATTACCTGGCATGGGCTGCTGTAGTTAATGCGGTTTTCTACCCCAAGGAACACTAAGCAGAACATTTTGTTCTTCTTGGTTCCAATAATATTTTTAGCACATGGCTGTAGCGGGTTTTGTGAACTGACTTGCCCCCATCTGTGCTTCCCGCATCATGGGACATGAAAGCAGCAAGTTCTACTTTCCATACTCACTCACAATGAAAACTACAGATAAGATTTAGGTTTTGCATAACAGATGCACTCATCCCACACTTGGGATTGGAAGCCAATATGTGGAAACAGAGGCCAGGTGTGAGAAATTGATTCTGTGGCTGAAGATCATAGCTGAAGTGGCCTGGTTCCAGTGCCAGCAGCTGAGGCTGTGAGGCTGTGGTCTCCTGACACAGCAGAAGTGGCTGCTCTGCCACAGCAGAGGCAGCAGCTCCCAAGCCAGCACTTGGGCCGTCACTCAAAAAGCATCTTCCAGATTGTGGTAGTAGCAGCAGGGCCCTGGAGACCTAGGTTCGCAGTGAAAATTGCTCCTGGAAATCCAGCTCATTGTCTCCTCAGCCGTTGCAGTGATAGTACCACCTAATGCCCCTGTAATTCCCCTTCTGCTTAAGCCAGCTGTCATTGATACTGTCTGTACTTAATTGCCAAGAAATACAGTAGATGTTCGTTCCCCGGCCTTCATAAAGACCATGTAATACATATACTTGAGGAGTAGGTGCCTTAAAATTCTTGAAAATCACAATTAAGAAAATAGAATGAAGAGATTTGTTCAAATGAAATCAATGAATGCCAAATGACTGAACTTCCAGGAGTGACTTCATTTCATTTGAACAAAACCTTCCTTTTACTCTATCATTGCAAATAAGGAATAAAGAAACCAAGTGAAAGCACAGTCCGTAACTAAATGCATAAATGTGGGTTTAATATCTCAATAGTAGGAGAATGGTAGACTTTAGCAACTGGCCAGGGTAGCATAAACTATGTAGAATGGAGTGGCAAGAAGGGGCTAGAACAAAGACGGGGAGTGCCACAAATTAGATGCCCCCAGAAACAAATCTTGAGAGGACTATATGAATGCAAATGGTTTTTTAAGAGATACAAATCAGTAGGGGCCAGGGAATATATTACTTTCCTATTGTTCTATAACAAATGACGATAAATATGGAGGTTTAAACAATACAAACTTGTTCTCCTGTAGTTCTCAAGGCCAGATAGCCAGAATCAGTGCCACCAAAGTAAAGCCAAGGTGCCAGGGCCAGTTCGTGCTAAAGGCTTCAAGAGGAGCTCCACTTCCTTTCTTCTTCCAGCCTCCTACCGGATGGCATTCCTTGGCTTCCTCCGCCTTCAAAGCGCAGCACACAACCTGTGCTTCCTTCTTTCATCCATGACCATGCTTTCTCCTCCAATCATTGCCTTGCCTTGTCCTCTCACGCTGACTCTCCGGAGTCCCTCTTAACAAGCACTCATGTAACACTATAAGAAGTGAAAATCCCAGACAAATATCCCTGATGGACTCAGAGGCAAAAATTCTCAGCTAAATATTAGCAAACAGCATTCAACTCTACAATAAAAGGGTCATACACTCCAAATAAGTGGAATTTATTCCTGGGAATGCCAGAGAGGTTCAATATATACAAATCAACAAATATGGTCCACCACATTAGCAGAAAGAGGATAAAGATCATGAGTTCATCTCAAGAGATACCAAAAAGCATTTGAGAAAATTCAATAACCTCTGATTTAAAACTCATCAAATTAGGTATAAAGGGAACATAACAGACACCATAAAATCCATACATAAGGGCCTCCCTGCTGGCTCAGGTATTAAAGTTTCAGCACTATCAAGCTGTCACAGCCACTGCAACACAAGTTCAATCCCCAGTCAGGGAGTTAACCCACATGGCACAGCAGACCTCTCCTGTCTCACTGCTGCTCCCCTCTGCAGTGGATTTCAGTAGATCACCCTGTTCTGCTCCCCACTCTGTCTGTGGTGAATCTTTTCTCTTCCCTGCCCCACACCTCTGGCCTACACCCCAGTTCTTATATGCATAAATAAATAAAAATAAATATATTTTTTAATTCATAAATAAGATCCCACCATTCACATCATACTGAACAGTGAAAAATTAAAAGCCTTTCCACTAAGATCAAAAGCAAGTCAAGGATCTCCACTCTCATCATTTTTATTTTAGCATACTACTGGAAGACCTACCCAGAGCCTTTAGGCAAGAAAAAGAAATAAAAGGCCTCCAAACTGGAAAGGAAGAAGCTCAACTGTCTCTGTTTGCAGATGACATGTGATACACAGAAAACCCTAGAATCCAAAAAAACACTGCCAGAACTAATCAACAAAATTAGTAATGTTGCAGGATACAAAGTGAATACTCAGAAGTAAGTTACATTTCTATATGCTAACAACAAATTACAATAAAAGGAAATAAAGAAAGCAGTCCCATTTATAATAGCATCTCATACCGCAGAGAAGAGAATGGGTTGGGGAATGAGGTGCCTTCTGCAGCCCCCTTTCTGAATCTGCACATGGAAAAGAGCAGTGAAGGGACACAGGCTTCAATGTTAGGGAGCCAGAATCCAAGCCTCACTATCCCATGCACAGGATGTGCCGCCATTTGCAAAGCCCTTCCCCACTGGAAGTCTTTACCTGGCAAATATCACGCTTTCCCAGACACATGGCCAAGTCAAGTAGGGACTCAAGCTAGATGAAGGGAAATATGCTAACAAAGGTCTTGGGCATCCGGGAAGGGTCCCCTGACCCAGTACCCAAATTCAAAAATAAACACCTTTGTGGTTACCAGTCCATAAAAGTTGCTTTAGAAGTTGTCAAGTGGCATTTATTTATATGCAACTATTTCAAACTTAACCAAGGCCCTTCTGGGCTTGGCTAGGTAACTTCCTTCCACTTGCTTTGCCTATTTCACTGATGTTTCCCCAATCTCTGGGGGAAGAGCTTATCAATTTTTCACTAATCAAATCCAAAAGGGCCTCCTAAATGTATTTTTCTCAGGCTCTCTGTCCTCCATTTATCACATGTCTTGACACTGTAAAAACCCAAGGTCAGCGTGTATTTCCTCTTTTACTGAAAATGAATTCACATTTATTTATAACTAAGACACCCTTGGGGGAAAGGAAGAAAACAAAATAGCTGGTTGACTATAGTATAGAACCAAGAAATGCAACATCCCTCCTGGGTTTGTCAGCCCTTTCCCAAAGCCATAATATATTCCTCAAAAGAAGGACAATTGTCTAAGATGTACTGCAACAGCAGAAAAGGAGGCATTGTTCAAACATGCAGCCTTTTGACAAAGAAATGTAATCATCTCATTACTGATATAGAGCAGGATAATCCGAACAGTCGCATTTCATATGAAGATTAGTCTAAATGGAACCTGGAATTAATTCTAAAATGGGTGAGTGTTTGGAAAGACAAAGCAGGCAGCTGAGTCTCTGTGTTGCTCATTACGTATCCGTGTTGGGTAACACCTTAAAATGGATGGAGCCTCATGAATAAAGAAGATTCTTTCTGGCAGCTGGTCTATAAACTGCACGGGCTTGTGTTTACTTTCACTAAAGAATGAGATGAATGTACGCAAAGAGAGCGAGTGAAATAGTTGTCGATGAATATCCCTGAGAAGTAAACCTTTTCCCAAGAAAAATCAGATTTCTTTTAGAGCTGGGGGAAAAGGATGATGGACACTGGCAGAGCCACCAGAGTCAGGTACTGGATCTCAGGAAGCTCTCTGGCAACCTTTGATACAGTAAAATCTGAAATAAGATTAAGGAATTTAAAAATCAGTACAGTCATATATGGAAATTAGCGCTGCTGGAGTTTGAAGTAGAATATTTTAAAGGCGATGGTGTCAAATTGTCACTATAACTAAAACAGATAGGAATTCCTGTTATTCACTTAGGCCAGACAAACTATCAAGCAAAACTCTACTCTAAACAATAAAGTTCTTTCATGCAAAACGTGTTAAGTTTTCCTGTGTAGGCCAAAACTTGTACTCTAAATCCCATAATATTTTTTACCTTCATATCTAATCATTTCTCTTTTATACGGAAATCACTCTTATCTGTCCTTCCCTTCGGACAGATTGGAATCCTTTACAATTTTTCTTGAAAATCTATTTGCAAAAAAAATGTGATTCCCAAGCTATAACGCCAAAGGAAACAATAAGCCATAGGCTCAACCCCTTTGTCTCTATTTCCACTGGTTACTGGAATAGTGACCAATTTGTAGGGTGGCTTTGACTATGATACACATGAAACAAGGTGCATGTGTTGCAAACGCCTGGCAACACATCTGCCCTCGGGCCATGAGTGTGTCCCCACTGGCGGCCTCTGTCTGGCTGAGGGGGTGGGTCATGGCTCTTTGCAGCTGTGTGCACAGAGATGGGATGAAAGGATACTAGACAGGCCACCCTTGGGGTCCTAGTCGTAGCTTTTGCACACACTGGCTATATGGCCTGGTCCAACCTATCAGTGTGTTCTGCCACCAGTGCAGTATATGTGACCTCACCATGAGCAAGCGCTCAGGAAGTCATCAAATGAGTAAGAAAGTTCACCCCCTCTGAGCCTTGGCTCTCCTGGCCACAAAACTGGGACAGAGGCCCTCCTGGTGGCACAGGGGTTAAAGTGGTAACACAGTCCCCCGCCTTTTGATCCCTGACCAGGGAGTTACCCATATGGCATAGCAGACCTCTCCAGTCTCCCCACTGCTCCCCTCAGGGAGATCTATATCAGTAGACCTACCTCTTCTCTTCCCCACTTGATCTCTGATTAATCCTCTCACCTTCCACACCTCTGGCCAACACCCCAGCCCTTGTGTGCATACCTTGTATGCATAAATAAACAAAAATAAATTGTAAAAAAATAAAATTGGGACAATACCTGACTCGCAATATCAAGATGTTTCAAATCTAAAACATATAAACATTGCCCAACATGGCCTTTACACCCATATTTGCAGTTCCATAAATGTTAGCCTCCTTCTTCTCAAAAACTGGCATTTTCAATGAATAATAAAATGGCCTTGGAGTGTGAGCCACTCTAAATGCTCAGATTAAACGAATGAATAGCTGTATTCAACTAGATTTGAATATCACCTTAAAAACATAAATAGTTTCCACAAAGGAAACTATTTCAAGTTTAACTAAACAAATTGAAATCCCCATTTCTATAAAGATTTAGAGGCCAGACCAAAAAAAAATTTCTTTGTTCCTTCCCCTATTCCAAGAGGTGTAAAATGATTGTTGTATACTCAGCAAGGGATTTTGATGGATTTTGGGAAAACAGGGACAAAGGACACTATTAAAATAAAGTGAATGCCCACTGTTCTTTTAAGTTCCAAAACTAGAATGGTCAAAACTGAAGACAGCTTCCTTCTTCAGGATGCTAAGAACTGATCATTCTAAAAACAAACTTCCGTTTACTTTAGGATACACTGGAAAATATTACCATACTTTTATTAATTGAAGTTCAATGTGTGTTCCTTTACCAATAGGACTCAACTGGAGCAAGTGATTCTCCAACCATCTGTATTTCTGTACAAACACAAGGACATAAAAAAGTAGCTTGGGAACTCAGTTTGCTCCACAACAAAAAAAAATTTAAAAAAAAACTAAAAGGTGCTCTTTTCATTTAAAAATCTTTGTTACCTTTTGCTTCATCCCCATCTATCTTGAAGATTGTGCCTTTCTCTTTCTTGATTGTTTTCCATTTCACCGATGGAAGAGGAAACCAGCTATAAATTTCTTAGGTCAGACCTATACTGTGCTAATGACACAGCTATCTTAATCTTCCAGTTGTGGGGGTTAAGTTTATGCGCAAGATGGTGGTTTTTGTCCAAAGCCCTTTAATAGAAGAATTAAATCACTGTGCTTTACTGAAAGTTTACTCTCTGCCAGGCACTGCTCTTACTGTATTACAAGCACTCCTTTAATCGTCACACAACTCAAAAAAGTCCTGTCATTAGTCTTTGGTTCCCATTGCCCTCTGTACCTGCTTACCAGCAAGGGGGTAAGAGGAAGTGATAGCAAGTCAACAGATCCTTGATTCCAACAAACAATCAAGAAAGGGTTTCATAGGCTTACTCCAGCATCCCCAGGAAAGTAAAAATGTAGGAATTGAAATTAGAATTGCACATATGGCAAGCTTCTATTTACTTCAACATTTTGAAAGCAATCATAGATTGTCCACAGCCTAAAATGTCAGAAATGATTCACCTCCTTTGAAGAAAATACAGTGCAGGAAATTGTATGTAAGTATTGCATGGGCGCCCACACATACCGAGGTCTTTGACAAACCCACTTATACCCGCCACAATCTACATTCAGCCCCAGATACTCCATGACAGTGCTCCAGCATTTGTCATTAAACTTCAGCGTGCTTTCTGGGAAGAATAAATTTATTAATGACAAATTCGATGATGAGATTTATGAAAAAATTAATTAAATGTGCCAATACCTTATGAATAACTCCTAAGAACTGCTAAAAGAGCATCACAGACCAGGTGCACATGGTTTAGCTCATCATCAACCTATTAAACACTTAATTTATCTGATTAAGGTTCTACTTTACAGAGGAAGATGGGAGGCCCTTAGAGTAAGCCTCCCAAGATCACAGAGCATATTTACGACAAAAACCACATCTATCTCTGTCCACATCTTATCCTGAAATGTATGAACAGGATTCTTTTGCTCACCTTTAGACACCTTTAAAATAGTCTTAGATGGGCCCTCCCTCATGGCGCAGCTGATTAAAACACAGCACTAAGAATCAAAAGCCACTTCCACATGAATTCGATCCCCACCTGCCCCAGTGGATCCCAAGAGGTGATCCACATGGCACGGCAGACCTGTCCTGACCCGCCCGCTGCTCCCCTCAGCAGTGTACTTCATAGATCTGCCTGTTTTGCTCCCTAGTCTGTCTTTGGTGAATCCTCTCACTACCCCTGCACCGCAGTTCTGTATGCACAAATAAATAAATCTAAAAAAAAAATTATTGGGAGCACTCCCTGTTGGCGCAACAGGTTAAAGCACCACATTATAAAGCTCTCCGAAGCCACTGCATCATGAGTTCAATCCCCGACCAGGGAGCTGACCTACATGGCACAGGAGACTGCCTCTGACCCACTCGCTGCTCCCCTCAGCAGTGTACTTTGTCAATCTGCGTGTTCTGCTCCCCACTCTGTCTCTGGTGAATCCTCTCACCCACCACACCTCTGGCCTGTACCCCAGTTCCGTAAGCATAAATAAATAAATCTTTAAAAATACATGTTCTTGAGAGCTAAAAAGACACTTCTCCAAAGAGGAAATGCAGATGGCCAACAAGCATATGAAAAAATGTTCAGCACCACTCGTAATAAGGGAGATGCAAATTAAAACCACAATGAGATACCACCTCACCCCAGTGAGAATGGCACATCTTCAAAAACCAGCAACAACAAATGGTGGCCAGGATGTGGAGAAAAAGGAACTCTCCTGCACTGCTGGTGGGAATACAAACTACTACAACCACTGTGGAAGACTGTTTGGAGGTTCCTCATACTGCTAAACATGGAGCTTCCCTATGACCCAGCAATCCCACTCCTAGGTATCTACCCAAAAGACACAAAAACACTGATTGAAAAAGATACCTGTACCCCCATGTTTATTGCTGCTTTATTTACAATTGGAAAAACATGGAAGCAGCCAAAATGCCCAAAAGTAGATGACTGGATAAAAAAGATGTGGTACATATATACAATGGAATATTACTCAACAACCAAAAAAGAGAAACACATGTCTTTTGCAGCAACTTGGATGGAGCTGGAAAAGATCATGCTTAGTGAGATAAGCCAGAAAGAGAAAGAAAAATACCGGATGGTTTCACTAATAGCAGGAGTATAATGGGCCAGGCGAGAAAATAACAAAAATAATGAACAACCATATACCAGAGACATTTTGCGGGGGTGGAGTGGGGAATGGGATCAAAAACGGGGGGGTGGGGAGGGAAGTGCACGGGATTATGGTGATGGCACACGGGTGACCTGGTGATGGGAAATCCGCGGGGATTACAATTGAGATGGAAAAAAAAATGTACAAAATGATGTAAAAATAAACTTTTGTAAAATTTTTTAAAAATACATATTTTTGGAAATCAGGGACTTTTACAGTTTCATAGTGAGACTTGAATTTGGATTCTGAACCCATAAAATGATATCATATTTTTTCCAAAAATTTAAATCACTCTCCAGCCTGGAAATTGAGACCTGAAAATGGTCTTTCCCAAATGGAATGGGAAAAAATAAATTGTGGCATTTGTAAGAGCTTCTCATTAATGAGTTGGCCTCTTCTGGCAGTTCCCTACTTGTTATGAGCCTAATAATAACTTGAGAATGATACCTGTAACCCTCAGTCATTTATTCAATGCCAGCAATATCCCAGAAATACACCCACATTTATTTAAGCCACCTCATATTCTGGGGTAAGAACAGGATTATTTATAAATGAATAGGAATCGCCATCCATTGAATTTTAAAACTATCTTCAAGCTGAGAGAAAAAATAGGAAATAAATCCTAACTATGTTTGCTTACAAACGTCACATTAAACGGCCCCATCATTTGATCCAAAATAACTTCCTAACAATGTCTACAAATTCCAATGTGAGAAAGTCAAGCAAAAAAAACTGTATAAGACATAATTCTCAGAGATGTTAAAAATGTTGAAAAACTCAAAATGAAACGATATTTTTGACACACTCATTCATTTACATTCACCATAATGGAATTTTTTTTATTATGATTCATTTTCTTCACCGTTAGCTTGGTATACCTGGGTCTATTGAGTGTCAAATAAAGCTAAAACCTGCTGAAGGATCTGTATTGAGTTTGAGACCAAGGCTTCTCTCAGGAACATTTTATGAAATAATAAAGACAAAACATAATAAAATACTTTAGTAATGTCACAAGTTCTGCTGTGCAAAGATTGAGATGCTTCCAGACCTGACTACTGAGTGACAGGGAACACTGATATCACCTGATATATGAACATTTCCAATCTGGCTTAGGAGAGGCAGTTCCAGGATTCCCTCTGTGAATCATATATTCACACGTGAGAGGTATAAAACCCCAACCTTTTCAATTAAAACAAAAAGAATCAAATACCTGGAAATCAACCTAACAAAAGAGGTAAAAGACTTATGCAAAGAAAATTACAAAACACTGTTAAAAGAAATACAAGAGGGCCCTCCCTGGTGGCGCAGC